>NC_141918.1:48595833-48898863 GCF_057802395.1 Ceratotherium simum simum | reverse complement strand
TGTGCCATGAGGGGAAAATCATGAGCCATCAAATGATTAACAGTAGGGTTGGTAATTGCCTCCTCCACACAGTTGTGGAAAAACTGGTGGTTAAAATGCTGAAATGCTTCTATATCTGTTGATAAATCTCTGTTGCCCAAGCCTCGCAAATGCCTCCACTTCACTGAGACCATCTGGTTAACCTCAGGATCGCAAGGAACAGCCAGGACATGTGCTCGATTGGTCTGGGCTTTGACCGTTCTGTTGTATTGAATATCAGTCCAGGTGGGAAATATTTTGAATGTATATTTACAGAGGTATACAGAAAAGTATAATTGCAGATAGACACACATATCTATGCATGTGCATATAAATACTTGGATATATTCAGACATTTTGGCGAAGAACATCCATGAACCTATTAAAGCTGTAACCTCCGGGGTTTGGGAATAAGGAGTCAAGGAGACAAGGAGGAGAGCTCATACTTTTCATCCAATATCCTGCTATATTAGTTGCAGTAACATGTCTTAGTTTTTAATAAAATTATTTTTAAAATAAAGCAAGATAAGTATCAGAGAAATGACAAGAGTAGGAGTAGGAGGGAACATACTCCACCAACCATTATACAAAATATTTGCTGTTTCTACATTTTTTAGGTGTTATTCATAAGGAATTATTTCTCTTAGATACTCCATATTCAACAACTCATGCACATGGAATTTCTTTAAAAAGAAATTCACTGTGGAACATCCCAATTGAGTAATCTGATACAACACAGAGAGATATTTGTCTCTACCACAAATATAAAACACTCTGATCCTAATTTCTGGTAATTCTAGAGTATTCGTGACAAGATCCGTAAAATGATAAAGAATACAAATAACTAAGTTGTGAGCTCCTAAGGACAGAGACTATAGCATTTATATCTTTAAAGATACTACAATCCTTATTATAACTCTTTTGAAATACTGGGTATTCACTATTTATTAGATTTAAACAACCCAAATCACTGTAGCATGCTTCCATGTCACTTCTATTAACTCAACACTGACTTTTTTCTGTTCATTAGAGCTTGAATTCCAGTCAACACTAGCATACTTCGTCACTTGCAGGAACTAAGACATACACTGCTCGGATGTTCGTGCTATTATGTCTCCATGAGCTTAGAAAATTACTTGAACTCTTTTACCCTCTGTTTCCCAATGTTTCTTTTCCAAAGTCAAAACCATGGAAGAGGTGATGAGATAATGGATACAAAGCACTACATGTTCTCTGGGAAAAAGAATCTACATAAATATTTCAAATGAGCATCTTTCCTTCCAAAAAAAAATTGCACAGAGATATTTTTTTAATAGAAAACAAAAAAAGGAAATAAAGCATACTTAGAGATTATAGGTACCCAATAAGACAAATAAAGATACACTAAGATTATGGAGAAAGAACTTTGTTTGGAAAGCAGCTCAGCAAGCAAACGCAGGAAGAGGCTAAATTCTCTTGGAGATACAATGTGGATTTATGACTTAGGGACTTCTGTGTTGGCTCTGGAATAATAGATGAAATCCATGAGAAAAGTTATACTGAAACCCCCACAAACGCTTTCTATAACTCAGTGTAACAGCCAGCATTAAGTGACATGGAAAAGCAGCCATTGCCTTAGAGAATATTAGAGGAGTCCCATTTCAAAACAATATCCCTCTTTCATTTATTTTCTATGGATTCTTTCACACTTCATGCAAAATTAATTAAATTAGTTGGCATGTAGTATTTTGAATAAACTTTTAAAAATGTGGTAGACAGCATTATTGAAAAACACAAATGAATAGAAGGATTCTTTGAAGGCGTCAGAGAAAGACTGAAAATTTTAACAGTGATTTTCTAAGTAGTCCAAAATTTTAATGACCTTAATAGGATAATTCTCTAATGTACCTATGCTACTTTTATTAACTATGTCTTATGTTTTCAGCAAGAAGACTCTTCAAAATCAGTAGTTATAGGAGAGGAAGTCAAGATGGCGGCATGGGCAGACTCTGAACTCACCTCCTCCTGCGGACACAGCAAATTTCCAACTACCCGTGGAAAAATTACCCCAAAGACAGAACTGAAAACGGGATAAGAGGAACTCCTGCAACAAAGGACAATCCTAATCGAGGTGGAAGAGGCAGAAACTCCCTTCTGGAGAGAAAAACTGCCGCCTTCACAAGCCGCCAGCTTCATGGCCGCCGGGAGCAGCGCACAGGTACGCAGCCTCCCTGGAGGAGCGGGGCCCTGAGCCAGGGAGCGCCCCCGCTGTGGGCATTTTGTGGACCTAGCACAATTGAGAAGAGTGCCTGCTACTAAAACACTGGAGAGTACCCCCAGAAAAGCTGGTTCACAAAGAAATTAAAACTGGCTCTTATGGGCCTGCCCTGTGGCTTGGTGGTTAAGTGCGCGCGCTGCGATGCTGGAGGCCCGGGTTCTGATCCCGGGCGTGCATCGAGGCACCACTTCTCCGTCCATCCTGAGGCCGAGTCCCACATACAGCAACTAGAAGGATGTGCAGCTATGACATACAACTATCTACTGGCGCTTTGGGGGGAAAAAAATAAAATAAATAAAATCTTTAAAAAAAAAAAACTGGCTCTTAAAGGGCCCACGCACAAACTCACCCATTTCAGAAAGCACCCTAAAATCACCAGAAAGAAAGGTGCACAGTGCTTTGGTGAAAAGAGACTCACCTGATAGGCCCTGAGTGCATCTCGGTGAGAGGTGAGACCTCTCCAGGGACTGAGACATTGGTGGCGGCCATTGTTGTGGCCTGGTGTGGGCGTTCTGACACAGACACCATTGGAGTTCTCCCTGGGGCCTGCTAGCCCAGGGGCTGCCCCACTTGCTAGAACACCAATTTAATCCAGCTCAGCCAGGGCAGGCAGCCCACCCTAGAGACTGGCCCCACCCAACAACAAGCCCTCAGACAACTTGTGGGCCTGCAGATTGGTGACTGGATTCTCTGCAGCCTGGCAACTGAGCCCACTTCAGTGGGGCAGGGCATGCACAAAGAGCGGGTGGAGAGTGTGGGCCAGTGGTGGAGTGTGTGGGGCTCCCACCGGGAAGACTGGGTCCACTTCAGGAGGTCGTGGCGCGCACACGGGGCAGGACTGTGTTGACTGTGTATGTGGACCTGTGGGCGGCGAGCTTGTCAGCTGCAGAAGACTTGTTCATCTCAAACACCCACATAGGGGGTTTGCCCCAACTTCCAAAGCTTGAAACAATTGGGTGCTCCCGTGCCTGAGGCCAGCCCCACCCAACTGCAATCCTCAGAGAGCTGACAAGAGACATAAACGCTGGAGGCTTATAGTAATTGAAAGGCCTTGAGTCTAACAACCTGCCACGCTGGGGGCCTACTCACTTAAAAGAAATACTGCAACACAAATGTGGTATTAGATCTTGCAGCCAACTGTGCTGGGGCTCCCCACAGCCAATAAAGAGACTGAAGGGCCCACAACAACTACAAGCAGCTGAGCATTACAACACCTGGCCAGGAGCATAACTTGGCCTCCCTGGGTGCCTACAGGGAGAGCAAACAGGCCACAACAGAAGGACACACGTAGCCCACATAGGGGTCACCCCTGGAACATTGAGAACTGAGGGAAGCACACTGAAGGCCTCCTAAGGCATCACTTACATAAGGTCACCTATCCAAGAGCAGGAGATGTAGCTGACCTACCTAATACGTAGACAAAAGCACAGGGAAAGAGGCAAAATGAGGAGGCAAAGGAGTACAGTCCAAGTAAGGGAACAGGACAAAACCCCAGAAAAGGAACTAAGTGAAACAGAAATGAGCAACCTACATGACAGAGAGTTCAAACTAAGAGTGTTAAGGATGCTCACTGATCTGGGGAGAAGAATAGATGAATCCAGTGAGAATGTCAATAAAGAAATGGAAGATATAAAAAAGAACCAATCAGAAATGAAGAATACAATACTGGAAATGAAAAATTAATTAGAGGGACTCAAAAGCAGAGTAGAGGATACAGAAGAACGGATCGGTGAGCTGAACGAAAGATTAGAAGAAATTACCCAAGCTGAACAGGTAAAAGAGAAAAGAATTAAAAAGAGTGAGGACAGTCTAAGGGACCTCTGGGACAACATCAAGCGCACTAACATCCATGTTATAGGTGTCCTGGAAGGAGAAGAGCGAGACAAAGGGGCAGAGAATCTATTTCAAGAAATAACAGATGAAAACTTCCCTAACCTAAGGAAGGAAACAGACATCCAGGTACAGGAAGCACAGATATCCCCAAACAAGATAAACCAAAGAGGCCCACACCAAGACACATCATAATCAAAATGTCCAGAATTAAAGATAAAGAGAGAATCCTAAAAGCTGCAAGAGAAAGTCAAGTTACATACAAAGGAAACCCCATAAGGCTATCAGCTGACTTCTCAGCAGAGACCTTACAGGCTAGAAGAGAGTGGCATGATATATTTAAAGTACTAAAAGGAAAAAACTTACAGCTAAGAATACTCTACCCAGCAAGGTTATCATTCAAAATGGAAGGAGAGATCCAAAATTTCCCAGACAAGCAAAAATTAAAGGAGTTTGTCACCAAGAAACCAGTGCTACAAGAAATGTTAAAGGGACTGATTTAAGGGGAAAAGAGAAGACCACAAATAGGAAAAATTATCTATTTCCATGATAAGAGGGTAATGGATACAAATGCACAAAAAAGAGGTTAGATATGATATCAAAAACATAAAATGAGCGAGGAGGGGAGTTAAAGAGTACAGCTTTCAGACAGAGGTCAAACTAAAGAGACCATCAATTCTGTATAGAAGAAGAAAGGAACGGAGAAGGACTACTAAAACACTGAGAAAAAAAAAAAAGTTAAAAAATGGAAGTAAGTACATACTTATCAATAGCTACTTTAAACGTCAATGGACTAAATGCTCCAATTAAAAGCATAGGGTGGCTGATTGGATAAAAAACAAGACCCATATATATGCTGCATACAAGAGACACACTTCAGACCTAAAGACACTCAAAAACTGAAAGTGAAGGGATGGAAAAAGATACTCCATGCAAATGGCAATGTAAAGAAAGCTGGGGTAGCAGTACTCATATCAGACAAAATAGACTTTAAAACAAAAACTGTAAAAAGAGACAAAGAAGGGCATTACATAATGATCAAGGGAACAATCCAACAAGAGGATATAACACTTGTAAATATCTATGCACCCAATGTAGGTGCACCGAAATATATAAAGCAATTATTAACAGACATAAAAACAGAAATAGACAGTAACACAATAATAGTAGGGGACTTTAACACTCCACTTACACCAATGGATAGATCCTCCAAACACAAGATCAATAAGGAAACATTGGCGTTAAATAACACACTAGAACAGATGGACCTAGTAGATACATACAGAGCATTCCATCCAAAAACCGAAGAACACGCGTTCTTTTAAAATGCACGTGGAACATTCTCCAGGATTGATCACATATTAGGCCACAAAACAAGTCTTCATAAATTTAAGAGGACTGAAATAATACCAAGCATCTTTTCTGACCACAACAGTATGAAACTAGAAATCAACTATAGGAAGAAAATCAGAAAAGCCACAAATATGTGGAGATTAAACAAAATGCTACTGAACAATGACTGGGTCAACGAAGAAATCAAAGAAGAAATCAAAAAATACCTGGAGACAAATGAAAATGAAAATATGACATGCCAGAATTTATGGGATACAGCAAAAGCTGTTCTAAGAGGGAAGTTTACAGCAATACAGGCCTATCTCAACAAACAAGAAAAATCTCAAATAAACAATCTAACAATGCACCTAAAGGAACTGTAAATAGAAGAACAAACAAAGCCCAAAATCAGTAGCAGCAGGGAAATAATAAAAATCAGAGCAAAAATAAATGAAGTAGAGACCAAAAAAACAATAGAAAAAATTAATAAAACCAAGAGCTGGTTCTTTGAAAAGATAAACAAAGTTGACAAACCTTTAGCTAGACTCACCAAGAAAAAAAGAGAGAAGGCACAAATAAGTAAAATCAGAAATGAAAGAGGAGAAATTACAACAGACACCTCAGAAATACAACAGATTATAAGAGAATACTATGAAAAGCTATATGCCAACCAATTCGACAATCTGGAAGAAACGGATAAATTCTCAGAATCATACAACCTTCCAAAACTGGATCAAGAAGAAGTAGAGAATTTGAATAGACCAATCACCAGTAAGGAGATTGAAACAGTAATCCAAAACCTCCCCAAAAATAAATGTCCAGGACCAGACGGCTTCCCTGGTGAATTCTACCAAACATTCAAAGAAGACTTAATACCTATCCTTCTCTAACTCTTCCAGAAAATTGAGGAGGGGGGGAAGCTCCCTAACTCATTCTACGAAGTTGACATTACCCTGATACCAAAAACAGACAAGGACAACACAAAAAAAGAAAATAACAGGCCAATATCACTGATGAACATCGATGCAAAAATCCTCAACAAAATACTAGCAAATAGCATACAACAATACGTTAAAAAGATTATACACCATGATCAAGTGGGATTTATTCCAGGGATGCAGGGATGGTTCAACATTCGCAAATCAATCAACATAATACACCACATTAAGAAAATGAAGAATAAAAATCACATGATCATCTCAATAGATGCAGAGAAAGCATTTGACAAGATACAGCACCCATTTATGATAAAAACTGAATAAAATGGGTATAGAAGGAAAGTACCTCAACATAATAAAGGCCATATATGACAAACCCACAGCTAATATCATCCTCAATGGTGAAAAACTGAAAGCTATCCCTCTAAGAACAGGAACCAGACCAAGATGCCCACTGTCTCCACTCCTATTTAACATAGTACTGGAAGTCCTAGCCAGAGCAATCAGGCAAGAGAAAGAAATAAAAGGGATCCAAATTGGAAAGGAAGAAGTGAAACTGTCACTATTTGCAGATGACATGATTTTATATATAGAAAATCCTAAAGAATCCACCAGAAAACTTTTAGAAGTAATAAATGAATACGCTAAAGTTGCAGGATACAAAATCAACATACAAAAATCAGTTGCATTTCTGTACACTAACAACGAAGTAGCAGAAAGAGAAATTAAGAATACCATCCCATTTACAATTGCAACAAAAAGAATAAAATACCTAGGAATAAACTTAACCAAAGAGGTGAAAGAGCTGTACATGGAAAAGTATAAAACATTGCTGAAAGATATTAAAGAAGACACAAAGAATTGGAAAGATATTCCGTGCTCTTGGATTGGAAGAATTAACACAGTTAAGATGTCCATACTTCCTAAAGCCATCTATAGATTCAGTGCAATCCCTATCAAAGTTCCAACAACATTTTTCACAGAAATAGAACAAAGAATCCTAAAATTTATATGGAACAACAAAAGACCCCGAATAGCTAAAGGAATCCTGAGAAAAAAGAACAAAGCTGGAGGTATCACACTCCCTGATTTCAAAATATACTACAAAGCTATAGTAACCAAAACAGCATGGTACCGGCACAAAAACAGACACACAGATCAATGGAATAGAATCGAAAGTCCAGAAATAAACCCACACATCTATGGACAGCTAATCTTTGACAAAGGAGCCAAAAACATACAATGGAGAAAAGAAAGTCTCTTCAACAAATAGTGTTGCGAATAGCCACACGTAAAAAAATGAAAGTAGACCCTCACCTTACACCATACACAAAAATTAACTCCAAATGGATTAAAGACTTGAATGTAAGACCTGAAACTATGAAACTTCTAGAAGAAAACATAGGCAGTATGCTCTTCAACATCGGTCTTAGCAACATATTTTCAAGCACCATGTCTGACCGGGCAAGAGAAACAAGAGAAAAAATAAACAATGGGACTACATCAAACTAAAAAGCTTCTGCACAGCAAAGGAAACCATCAACAAAACAAAAAGACAACCTAACAATTGGGAGAAGATATTTGCAAACCATACATCTGATAAGGGCTTAATTTCCAAAATATATAAAGAACTCATGCATCTCAACAACAAAAAAACTACCAACCCAATTAAAAAACGGGCAAAAGACCTGAACAGACGTTTCTCCAAAGAAGATATACAGATGGCCAACAGACACATGAAAAGATGTTCAAAATCATTAACTATCAGGGAAATGCAAATCAAAACTGCAATGAGATATCACCTCACGCCCGTCAGAATGGCTATAATTAAGAAGACAGGAAACAACATATGTTGGAGAGGATGTGGAGAGAAGGGAACTCTCATACACTGCTGGTGGGAGTGCAAACTGGTGCAGCGACTATGGAAGATAGCATGGAGATTCCTCAAAAAATCAAGGATAGAACTACCATATGATCCAGCTATTCCTCTGCTGGGTATTTATCCAAAGGACTTGAAAAAACCAATGCAGAAAGATACATGCACCCCTGTGTTCATTGCAGCATTATTCACAATAGCCAAGACTTGGAAGCAACCTAAGTGTCCATCAAGGGACGAATGGATAAAGAAGATGTGGTATATATGCACAATGGAATACTACTCAGCCATAAAAACAATGAAATCCAGCCATTTGTGACAACATGGATGGTCATTTAGGGTGTTATGCAAAGTGAAATAAGTCAGAAGGAGAAGGTCAAATACCGTATGATTTCCCTCATTAAGTAGTAGATAATAACAACAATAAACAAACACATAGAGACAGAGATTGGATTGATGGTTACCAGAGGGGAAGGGGGGAGGGAGGAGTGTGAAATGGATACTTCGGCACATGAGTGTGGTGATGGATTGTAATTAGTATTTGGGTGGTGAACATGATGTAATCTATGCAGAAATAGAAGTATAATGATGTGCATTGAAATTTATACAATGTTATAAACCAATGTTACTGCAATAAACAAAAAATTAAAAAAAAAAAGATATCAGTAGTTATATAACCTTACTTCCACGTGAGTAAAACCCGAATCTGTATGGGGTGCAACAAGGAAAACAAACACCTCATTATAAGAAATACAAAATGCTGTGACGGCTGGGCTTTGATGAACCTTAGATATCAACACACAATACCCAAATTTTTTTCTGAGGGAGGTCACTTTTTACAAACTTGGTGCCTGAAAAAGATCCAAAATCACTTTAGAAATAATACCAAATGTTTGACTTTTTACTGTAACAAAGAGAACTTTCTATTTCATAGTTCATTTGTATATCACCTAACAACATATCATGTAATTACTTTACTGATGCAGCACTAATTTAGATGTTCCTGATATAATAAGCAGAGGATTAAGAATTTAATTTCATTTAAGATGGAATTAGAGAATAGTGTCTTTCTGAAGAAACTTTTAGTCCCAAAGTAACAAGTAACATACAGTGACCGTCATATACAGTGATGCTTTTCAAACTTTTCCCATCATGGCTGAGATAAGAGGATATTGGTTCAGCCCTGGGGTAAAAGGAGGAGACTTCACGGCCTGAAGTGAGCAACCAAGGAACTCTGGCCACTCTTGATGCTGCCCTGGGCTGAATAATATCTTAGCTCACCTACAACCCGTGTGCATTAGTCTGACATCCAGAACTAATTTCTAGCCCATGCATTGCTGGGTCTGGATTTTTAAAAAATATTCTCTGCTATGACTCTCAGGAACCCACTTTATCCCAATTTCTTTGTCCTCAGAAGAATCACAGATCTAGGAAAATGTTACCAAAGAGTATTGTGTTTTAGAGATTTTACTCAGACTCTTGAGTGTCATTGACACACAGTTAAGAGTGCCAGGTCAAAGTGACTCCTTAATGACGTAACAACGCCAATGGGACCTCTGTTTCCTGTAGGCCGATCCCCATGAAAGCCATAAATATATCACTGAATATACTGGAAGTCTATGGAAGACGACACTTCATCCTTATCACAGGACTTGATCTGAATTACTCTCTTCCATTGCATCTTTCCTAATCTCTCAGGAGAACATGTGGCCTTCTAATTTCTGCCCACTGTTGAGCTCTGCCTCCCTCCCCACATTACTGTCTGTCTGTAAACTTCCTATGGCAAATAGTTGCCCACATAACAAAATTGCTTAATTTTGAAAGAGGTTTTGCAATATTCTAGTACCTGCTCTTGCTGATGTTATGGATTTTAACATTTCCATATGCTGTGATGCCAACTCTATTTTGAAACTTCATCTGTATTCTTGGTTTTATTAATGTGTTTATAGAATTCCCTTATTTGTCCATATAGTTATATTGGCTTTCAGACAGCAATGAGAGTTATACAATATCAGAACCGTAAGGATCCTAGAATTGTGAGTTTTCAAGCTTAGTACCCGCTGGAATAATCTGGTAAGCTTTATAGAAATGTGTATGCATCTCCATGTTCAAGTTGATGGATGCAGTTCATGTGATTATCTGCTTTTTCACCCGAGACCTCAAAAGAGAGAATAGAGAAATAAAATAAAACCAGTAACAACAAAGAGAAGTGCGTGAAGAGAGTTCAGTATTTTTCTGGATGGTCCATGCGAGTTGGCTGATGAGGGAAAGCAGAGGTCACAGCCTAAGGTCCTCAGAGAGGCTGTTGGGGGAAGTCCAGCTGAATCTCCCAGCGGCAGGTCTGACCAGAAGCAGCGGTGAGAAGTGGGGCTGAATATAGGGAATTCATCAAAAGTCTCAGTACAGTAGAGAATTCACTCAAAGACCCACTCCCACAAAACCACATGTAACCAAGTTCTTACTCCCCAGCAAAAATTTCTGAGTAATTGCAGAAAACAAGTGGTTCACTATAATCTTAAAAATTCTCTGAAGAGATCATTATACAGATTTTGATAATACTATTACTGGACCTATGTTTAAATCAAGCTCCAATAATACAAGCTTTTAAATGATACTTTAAACTTAAAAAACTAACCTGGAAATACCTCCAATTATTACTTTCTAGGTGAGTTTTGCATCCCTTATAAATTTACACTTCAATAAACCTAGAATAACGTGGTGGGGAGTCCAGAAGGACAGCCCCTTTGCCTGCTCGTACTTTCTTTCAGGCAAATTCATTTACAATAATTTCACATACTGAAATGATTTGTAATTGCCACTCAGTTATAATGCGCAGCCCATTTATAGTCCCCACCCCTCCCCAAATGTACATGTAGTACAATTGCTGAGTGTGAACTTAATGAGTTGCAGGTAAGCAAATGTGCCATTTCCCCTCGGGGTAAGTGGTTCCTGTGTTACCAGAGAAAAAGAAACACTCTGCCTTCAATTAAAACAGATTTTTTATACTCACATTAAACCCATGTGAAGTTTATACATTTGAAAATGAATTACTTTACCACTCCAGAATTTCTAAGAAACAATAATCTTACTGGATGACTAATGATAATCCCTTGAAGATAAAATGTTCAATTATGTGTTGAAATAGTTTTTAAAAAGGGTTTTAATCAAGGCCTAACTACTCATGGGAAAGTTTGAAGGATTTCTCAACCTCACTCTGCAAGAAAGAAAATCGCAGCTTCTAGCTCTGAAAAATATCGAGTTACTCTTCAGTTCTCCCTAAATTACCATATAAATGTAAAGCAATTTCATTTTTTCATTAAAAATAATGGTTTTGTTTTCCTCTAGAGCTGGACAAATTGATTATAAAGTTGATTTGGAAGAATTAACAAGCAACTAGAGCCAAGAAAACCTGATATGGAAGAGTCACGAGTGGAGGGATATGTAGTTAAACGAAAAAAGCAATGTGGAGAAAATGGTAGTTACGCAGACACTGCTGTTTACTGTGAAGCGGGCTCCTTTTGAAATGATGGATCTATGGCCACTAACAGTCGTCAATGGCCGCTAACATCCCCCAAAAGAGAGACACTCGGACATTTTCTGCAGTGTGATGGAAGCACGTAGCACCATCTATAAAGTAGTCATGCCGAAAAAGTGAACCCGAATCAGAGTCAGTCTCAAAATTTAACTATCAGTTTATAGGAAATACAGCAGCAGAGGAGCATGTAAACAGCACTACAGGGGATACAATTAGCAAAATCCAGAAAGTGAGAACCTCTACTGGACAAACAATATGGTTTCTTTAAAAAATAAATTGCAAGGAAATAAAAAATAATGTGTTTATAGATTAAGAGAGACAAGAGATATATCAAACAAATGTAATACGTGACTTCAGGTGCAGACTGATTCAATCAACCAACTGTTAAAAAATTTTGGAAGCAAATGTGATGAATTTAAATACTGACTGGATATTCATTAGCATTAAAGAAGTAATAGCGGTAGTATTAATTTTTAGGTGTGCCAATGGTTTTCCTTACAAAAGAGCCGTATCCTTCAGAGATACATACTGAAATATTTATAGAGATGGTGAAATGTATGGAACTTTCTTCCAAATAATCTAGAGTAGTGGAGTAGGGTATGGATCAGTGTAGAATTGATGCGAGGGCCATGAGTTAATTCTTACAGGTGGGTATTGGGTACATCTAGGTCTATGGTATTTTTCCCTACACTTTTGGGTATGTTGGGAAATTTTCATAACCAGAATAAAAAAGATTACTAACACATCTCATTTTAATAAACAAATGATTCTCTTTCACATAATGATTTTACTGCTACTGGTAATTTAGTGCTTGCTCTTAAAGGGCAAATATTTAATGCATTTTCTTTATTACCTTGATAAATGGTTAACTCTGCTTTATACTGTGACTACATTGCATTCTGAGCTCAAGAAATATATCTTAATAATTCTTTCAAATTAATTATCAACTCTAAAGGGCATTGTTGGCCCAGAAGGTATCAAAATTTTAGTCCAGTCTTAAGAAAACTAGTAACACGAGTGAATGGAATCCAAATTGGAATGAATAAGGTCCTCCCTCGGCTTATTAATACATTTAGTGCTCCATGCTTCATTAAGTTGCTATCATTTTTAACAATGTTAGCTGCAGGTAAAACTCAGACAAGCATTTTCCTTCTCTTTAGCACTGCCCTTGACATCTATTTTCTCCTCACATATTTCTCTCTCATCTGAAACAGTTTATGGTTTCAAAAGATTGACCTGCCTCCTGTGAACAAGCCATTGGCTCAGCACGGCTTTCACACCAGCTACTGGTAAAAGAGCAGGTAGGCTGAGTCCCCCATAGAACATGACAGTCCTTTCAATGAAGCCATCGCAGAACATATATTGATGTGAATCACAGACAATTGGTGTGACAGTTTAAAGCTTGCCTTCTAAAAATTATTCACCCTGGAGAAACACCCAGCATCGCTTTGTTTTTGTGCTTCTATAGTTACCAGGGCAAGAAGACCCTACGTATTCTCCAATTTATGACATTGCAGACATGAATGAATCACTCTAGTTTAAAGCATTCTGGGAATAATAGGAAAGATTTGAAGTGATGAGAAGAGTTAGAAATATAATGTTAACAGAGTAAAATCACAAATCAAAGATAGAATGAAACTTTCTGATCTTGGTTCATGAATTCTTTCAACAGACCAGAGTCACTTAACACTTATTCAATTTCAGCTATTACAAATGAAATAGCATCAGCTCTCTTCCCGCTTGTATATTACCGCCCCACTTTCTTGTCCTTCTCTAAGGACTTTCTTAAGAGTAGTCCGTACCCTCCGTTGTTTATGACCTTACCTGTTTATGACTTGCCCTATTTAACCCCTTGTAGCCCATGCACCACCCACCTACTTTAATCCCTTTCAGAAGAGTGACCAGCAACCTGGTAGGAAAATTCACGTTTTTTTCCTCCATCCTCATCTTCTTTCAAGTTACTACAGCTTTTTTGACTATGTTGTTCTCTCTCTTTCTGAAACTCTCTTTATTTTTGGAAAAATGAATTTTATTTATAATTTAGGGATGTTTTTTGAAAGAAAAACATGTTTTCCTAATACAGCTTTTTGCCTAAAATGGAAAGTAAACAATGAGAGAGGAGGGAGTGAAGACAGAAGGAGTGTTCAGAAGATGGCACTTCCTGAATTTCTCTCCACGCCTTGCGTGGCTGCTCCTGCTGTGGGCCTTTTCAATTCGAGTTTCCTCAAAAAAGAAGTGTCCCAATGTTCTATTTCTTAATAATCTTTTCCTTGGGGAAAGTAACAGTTTGTTTAGTGCCCAGTTTTTGCCAGGCACTTCAGCATGCATGCAGAAGTTTGTTTCTGCTAACAAGAATCTTATGAGACAGGTAGGAACTAATTAGAAAATTGAAATGATAGCGGCTAGGTGTGGTAGACAGAGTAATGACCCCTCAAAGATGTCCATATCTTAATCCTTAGAACCTGTGAATATGTTACCTTGTATGGCAAAGGGGACTTGGCAGATATGATTTAGTTAAAGACCTTGAGATGGGAGATAATCCTAGATTATCTGAGTGAGCTCGAGGTAATCACGAGGTCCTTAAAAACAGAAGAGAGAAGCAAAAGAGGAGGTCAGAGTGATGGAACATGAGAAGGACTCAACCCACTTCTTGCTTTGAAGATGCAGGAAGGGGCCACAAGCCAAGGAATGCTAGTGGCCTATAGAAGCTGGAAAAATCAAGAAAATGGATTTTCCTCTAGAGCCTCCAGAAGCAAATGCAATCCTGCCCATACCTGGATTTTGCCCAGTAAGGCTCATGTCAAACTTCTAACCTATTAACTGTAAGACAATAAATTCTGTTGTTTTAGGCACTAAATTTGTGGTAATCTGTTATGGCAGCAATGGAAAACCAATACACTAGGTAACTTGTTTCACTTCACATGACTAGTAAATTATGGAGCAAGTTTATAGATCCAGTTTTGTCTAATCCTTCCATGTCTATGAATATTTCAACTAACTTCTTTATACAGATAATTCTCATATTTCAATTTCTAACCTAACCAGATTCTCATGTCCCATTTTATATTTCAAACTAACAACTGAACATCACTTATGACAATTTAATTTTGCTTTGTAAAGAAACAATTTTGCCCTTGTTTTACCACCAAAATTAAATTATAAGTTGCTAGCAGTAGAAACTATAGAATATTTTATAAATATTTTTAATGCCTTACATAATAGGTTCTCAATTATTTTTCAAATTCAATTGAATAGGTGATCAAAAATGGAATGCCACCTCTGAAATGATTTAAGGGACCTCCAGGGTGATTTCTACAAGTACCTAAAGGGTTAACCTCATTAACAACCATACAACATTCATAAATACAGATGACACATCCCTCATTATTGACAGAGGGGAAATTCTACCAAGATAACAGCCTTAAATATGTCTAAATCTCATATTCTCCCTCTGAGTTGAAAATTTGCAAAAGACAGAATTCTGCCAAGGTTTCTCAAGCTGGCCTTTACCCCAAATTTTAAAGAGGTGACTTGATTTGCCAGTGAAGTGTGAAGAGTATAAATAAAATGAAAAACAAAAAGTCTGCGGAACCTGATGTCATTCCAGCTGCAATTTAAAAATAAGGATAGGAGATGACACTCATATAAAGAGATAGTAGTCCTCCCTTATCCATGGGGGATACGATCCAAGACCCTATGGATGCCTGAAATCATGTATAGTACCAAACCCTATATATACTATATTTTTTCCTATATATACACACCTTAGATAAAGTTTAATTTATAAATTAGGCACAGTAAGAGATTAACAACAATAACTCATAATAAAATAGAACAATTATGTCAATTTACTGTAATAAAAGTTACCGTAGATCTTAGCAACCTCAGCATACGATTTTTTTTCTTTCCTTTTTAAGCTGAGAATTTAACCTTTTCACTTAAAGTCAGCTCTTTACAGCTTCTCTTTGGCATACTCGAATTGCCAGAATCACTACTCTTGTGCTGTGGGGCCGTTTTTAAGTACAGTAAGTGTGACTTGAACACAAGCACTGCGATACTGTGACAGTTGATCTGATAACCGAGATGGGTACTAAGTGACTAATGGGTGGGGAGAGTATACAGTGTGGATCTGCTGGATGAAGGGCTGATTCATGTCCCAGGTGGGACAGAGCTGGAAGGCTTGAGATTTCATCACGCTACTCAGAAAAGCAGGCACTTTAAAACTTATGAATTATTTATTTATGGAATTTTCCATTTAATATTTCAGACTGTGGATGACCGCGAATAACTGAAACTGTGGAAAGTGAAACCACAAATAAGGGGGGACTCTACATTGTATAGACGTTTTCTAAAAACTGAATGCCAAAAAATTATGACAAATATGTTGGAAAGTCTACCATTTTAAGAAGACGTAGGATAAAGTTCTTACAACCACCACGCTGCAAATTCTTCTGTCTTTGTATTCTGCCTAGATTTCTCCTGTTTTTCTTTGAGTTAGAAACACACCAAACTATAACATAACTTTGGTCAGGCCAAGTCAAAAATGACATGAAGTGCTGAGAGCTGGATTTCCGAAGCTTGGAAAGGAGCCATAGCACACGCAACACTGATAGAACATCTTCTCTGTGCTGCCTTCACAAACAAGTGTTTTGCTCTGTTAGCAAGTTTGACTGCTCATGGACTTTCCAAAGCTCTCCATGTAGGACTAATGAATTGGTTGCACCACGATAAAAAGTCTTTTTTATACCCTCACCACTAGAGAAAATCAGGGCTAACCCAACTAAGACTCATGGTACAGGAGGAAAAAAAAAAGCTTAAAAAGTGACATAAAACAATTTTCTAACATTGAACTCCTTCCAATTAAGCAGGTTATGAATGTCGCAAGAAGTTGTGGTTAAAGTTGTCCAGAAAAAGAACAAATGATTTTGGCTACTTTCTGTAGTACCAGATGTCCTGCTGTGAGCCTTCTACGCGCTCTTAACATGATTAATTTATATAAAAGCCCTCACTAGAAAAACCCTACATACCTTTCGATTTAGAGTATTTCAAAATGTTCTCATTGTATTGAGATTCTGAAATCGCTATTCTATAGAATATTTAATCACATTGTCTAGAAACAAACATGGAGAAAATATGTCTTTAGGAAACAGAAGCAGTATTTTGCCGATACAGAATCAAGCTCTATCTCATTTGTGATATCCAAGGCATAAAACATAATCCATAGCCTTCTTGAGCAGTTTGATTGACTACAATTACTCAATGTCAAATGGTAAAGCAGCAAGATCATCAATAGTTAAATCTGACACTGTAAACTGAATCCGTCTCAACAGCAGAGAATGTATGACATCAGAACATCCATACAGCTCTACCTTACGCGTATATGGAGGGATCATTGTAAACAGACACACTGTAAACAACATTTTAATGAATGCTTCATTATGAAGCCAAGATTCTGTTAAACCTAAACATACTGTGGATTACTGAAAAATAATTGCAGCTATTGGCAAAGCATTATAAGGCGTAGAAGGACGAAGGCTTAACTTTTTCTTATTCCAGGCTTCAGGTCTGCAGTGGATAAAAGAATGGCATCGCAAATAGTGACCATAAACAGCAGGGAGTAAATACAGTCACTTATTGAAAGGAGAATTTACATACATTTTGTGTGGAGGAGACCCTTCCATTGCTTGCCTGTTCAGCACAACACACTACTATCGAGTATCATCATAGATAGAAGTGAACAATAGCCATATGACTATTAACATTTTTGAGTCTAATCCTTTTTGTGTCTAGGTCACTTTAAAATTATAATGCCAACCAAAAGAAGGTCATGATTTGAATTGTAGATATTGTAGATATTCTTGACATGAGCAACATTTTAGACATGCATCAAATGCTTTGAGTACACAGCATACTGGATAACTTCAGATCAATTTTTGCAGAGTAAACATAAATGAAATTATTTAAATATGAACAGAATATATTTAAACGTCTACATTCTCAGTAATCTCTTCAGGGAGGTTTAAAAGAGAATATTCAAATGGGGGTTGGGTGGCTCCTTGATTAAGAAGAGTGAGAAAGACAGTTATACCTGCAGTCGAATTCACTTTGGTTAGTATTACTCTCACCATTTTTTCCCAAGATTTCTACTAGAGAGTCTAAAATTTTGCACTTCCATCATATTTTAAACACCCACAAGAGTGATATATTGATTCATTTATTCTACAAATATTATTAAGCAAAACATTTTTTATTGTGCCAGCCTTTAACCTAAATGTTGAAACAGTAATGAAGATAACAAAGTTACTCTCTCATGGGGATTATATTCTAGAAAAACAGGTAATACACCAGTAGTGTGGTGGAGCCAGCTTGCACCAGCTTTCAAAAGCCAGTTGTTGAGGATGTGGAGAAAAGGGAACACTTGTACACTGTTGGTGGGAATGTAAATTGGTTCAGCCACTGTGAAAAACAATTTTTTGAGGGTCCTCAAAAAACTGAAAAAAGATCTACCATATAATCTAACAATACCACTTCTGAGTATATACCCAAAGAAACTGAAAACAGGATCCTGAAAACAGGATATCAAAGAGATATCCGCACTCCCATGTTTACTGCAGCATTATTCACAATAGGCAAGATATGGAAACAACCTAAGAGACCTTCAGCAGATGAATGCTTAAAGAAGACGTGGTGTATATACACAGTGGAGTATTATTCAGCTACGAGAAAGAATAAGATCCTGCCATTTGTGAAAACATGGATGGACCTTGAACACTTATGCTCAGTGAAATAATCATACAGAGAACAACAAGTACTGTATGATATCATTTATATATAGAATCTAAAAAAGCCAAACTCATAAAAACAGAGAGGAAAATGGTGATTACTAGGAGCAGGGGGATAGGGTAAATGTGCTTTAGGGGTACAAACTTGCAATGACTAATAAATAATTCCTAGAGATCTAATGCACAGTGTAGTGAATACAGATAATAATATTGTATAATAATCGCCAAACTTGCCAAGAGACTAGAATTTAATAATTCCAACCACTAAAAACAAATGATAATTATGTAATGTAATAGAAATGTTAATTATCACTACAATGGAAATCATATTACAATATATAAATGTATCAAATTAACATGTTGTACACCTTAAATTTATACAATGTTATATGCCAAATATATTTCAGCTAAAAAAAAGCCAATTGTGTGTATCTATTCCCAATTCCTTGTTCAATGACACCATGTTGGTAGCTTGAAATCAGTCCTGATGCAAATATGTACACCATGGAAATTGCCTAACACTGCAAATCAGGGCTTTTCTTTAACCCCCTGGAGAGCCAGTTATTAAACATTTGTCAAGACCTCACTGCAACAAACAAGGTAAGTAAATAAATAATGTAATTTTAGGTAGAGATTTCTATAAAAGATGATGATCAGGGGAGGATTTTCTGAGAAGGTGACATTTGAGCAGAGATTTCAGTGACATGAAGAATGAAGCCACGTCAAGGTCTTGGGAAAGGGCATTTAAGGCAGAGGAAATGGCAAGTGTAAAGAGCCTGATGCAGGAATGAACTTGGTTCATCTCAAGAAGGCCAATGTGGCTAGAATAAAATAGGGGCAACAGAGTGGTCAGCTATGATGTTGGAGAAGCACACAAGGGCCAGGTCATGCAGGCTGTACAGGATGTGGCAAGGAGTACGGGTTTTGCTCTATGTATGTTAGGAAGTCATTTGAAGGATTTTGAGCAGAGGGGTGATGAGATCCAATGTATACATTTAAAAGATTACTGTGGCTGCTGTTCGGTGAGTAGGCTATGAAGAAGGAATGTGAAAGCAGACAGACTAGTCAGGGGGCTATTCTAGTAGTCCTGGTGAGAGATGATGGTAGCTGAGCTCAAGGTGGTAGTGGTGCAGATAACAAGTGGTCAGATTCAGGATATATTTTGTGGGTCAAGTCTGCAAAACTTGGATAAGGTGTATGAAAGGAAAAAAATAATGGAAGATAATTCCCAGGATGTGTGTTTGTTTTTATTTATTTGCCTGAACAACTGGGTTAAGAGTGGTGCTATTACTGGGAATGTGCATGTTTGGGGGAAGGAAATCAAGACTTCTGTTGTGAGCTGTAAAGTACATGACGCTCCTTAGATGTTCAAGCAGAGTTGCTGGTTGAGAGACAGAGACAGTGTTGTGTTAAACGGGCTCCGCCACTTGGGAAAGTTTCATAACCATTCTGTGCCTCATTTTTTCCCATCTGGACAAGGGAAATAATAATTCACTGCCATCACAAAGTTGTGAGGATTACAAAACAGAATACACGTGACGTGCTAGCGCAGTGTCCAGCCTATATTAAACACTCATTAAATATTAATTATAATTAGTAGCAATACTTTCACCTATTTCCTAGCTGATAAATGGGGTCTAACTTGTTATACTTTTAATATAATCTTGAAAGGGAAAGAACCTTGCATATCCAGTTGGCAAAAGAATCTAGATCCATTTTGAAACTTTTAACTGAGAGAAATAGAGACAAAGATAAATTAGTATTAGTTGATAAATATCTTCTAATTGGGGGTAAAGTCTACCTGAGTGCTCACTCCCATATGTCCTTATAATTCACCTGCCAATAGTCACTTGGTTTTGAGAATTTTGTTCAGTTTAGTTTGGTCTTGTTTTATTATTGCAATGAATAGAGAATGAAGAAAAGGGATTGTAAATAATGCAACGGTAGAATCTGTTGTTGTTAGTGCCCTCGAGTGGATTCTGACTCCCAGTGACCCTGTGCACAGCAGAGCAGAGCCCTGCCCAGCCTTTCTGCACCATCCTCTCACCTTCCTGTGCTGTATCAGACAATGTTCCACTGCTATTCGTAGGGTTTTCATGGCCAATTTTTTTGGAAGTGAGTGTCCTGGTCCTGTCTTCCTAGTCTGGAAGTTCAGTCAAAACATGTCCACCCTGGATGACCCTGCTGGTATTTGAACTACTGGTGGCATAGTTTTCAGCATCACAGCCACACGCAGTCACCACAGTATGACAACCGACAGACTGGCGGTGTGGTTCCCTGACAGCGACATGAACCCAGGCCACGGTGCTCTCAAATCTTAGCCACTAGACCACCAGGGCTGGCTCAATGATAGAATACATTTTTAAAAACATGTAATCATTGACAGAGATTTATTATTTGTTATGAAAGGTCACAGTGCCTACTCCCATGATATTGGCAGGTACCATAAAGTCCATGGTGTTCCCTGAGATCCTGCTGGGTGTTCTGTCTCACTTCCGTTACCCTTGCACTGCAAGGAGTCCACAACCCCAGGGAGGGCTGGAAGCGGGAACATGGTCTACGATGCCATAGGTTTGCAATTCAATTTTTAAGTAACTAAATTGCAAAGACTATACAATTACATGAGGATGATGTTCATAAAATAACATTCAGTTAACAAAACACAGTTGAAAAGGGCATAAAACTTTATCCACACTATGCCACCAATTTGATTTGCATGCGTATTTGTGTGTGCACATATGTGTACATGTGTGGGTGTGTGTGCGTGCAGAAGAGAACAGAGAGGAAATAAACCCAAATGCTAATGTTGTTAACTAACTTTTATAAGACAACAAAGCAGAATCTATATCAAAAAGTTATTTCATGAGGCAAAATTCTATAAATATAGCTATGCTTGCTACGAAACCTAGGTAAAAATCTCAAGATGTATATGGGAAAAACGGCCAATAGGAAAGTACCAATGGAAAAAACAAATGTTTCAAGAATAAAATTAAAAAGTACTCATTTTAAACCATACTGAAAATAGCAAAAGTAATGATTTTAAAGAGAGAAAGAAAAAGATGTTTGGTGAAATGTACTTTTATATCAGCATGTAGTCCATGGGTTATTTTGGAATTAAAAGTTTTAGTGAAAGTCAAGAAAATTAAAGCTAGTCAATACAATCAATACTCAGACAGGGAATAAAGATTATTCTCAGGGAAACTGAATAAATAGCCAAGTTTAGGAAAGACTATAAATAAGAGTCTTTATTTTTTACAATTTAGAATATCAACCACTGTAAGTGCATTCCCAAAGCAGAATCCCCTCATTTTGTAATCAATAGATAAAAGTGTTTTTTGTTGAAACTGAACCCTTTTGGAAACTTGAAAGTGGGTCCTTACCGGAGGAATAACACATTACATCCTAACTTTATTGGATGTTTAAAAGATTTAGATTACTGGGGCCAGCCCGGTGGCGCAAGCGCTTAACTGCGCGCGCTCCGCTGCAGCGGCCTGGGGTTCACAAGCTCAGATCCCAGGCGCGCACTGACGCACTGCTTGGCAAGCCATGCTGTGGTGGCATCCCATATAAGGTGGAGGAGGATGGGCATGGATGTTAGCCCAGGGCCAGTCTTCCTCAGGAAAAAGAGGAGGATTGGCAGATGTTAGCTCAGGGCCGATCATCCTCACAAAAAAAAAAATTTAGATTACTGAAAAATTGAGTTAAGTCTAAGAGGTTGATTAGCAATTTATGCTATTCCTGAACAAGGAAAAATTTATATAATCTTATTATAGAAGAGAGAGATCATATAATCAAGAAAGTAATGTCATAGAAACACAAAGAAGAAAGTTCAGAGACAGGAAGATTCAGCAAAGCTGTCCATTTATTCAATAACTATTCATTGGTGCTGTATGCCAGTCACCAGTACCCACATAAGTGCTAAGAAAGTAATGAAAATTTGTGAAGGAATTACCAAGAACTCTTACATATTTCTACACTTAAATAGTGTAATATGCAATTATGGCTTTTAATCCAATCAAGTACTAATTTCATTTCAAGTATAAAATATTATTTTGTCAAAGTTGTCACTATATTTTTAGAAATACTTTGATTGAAATATGTGACTTTAAAAAACCCCAAATATTTGACATGTAAATTAAACAAGTTTATAATAAACCATTTTGTTCTAGTAAGTTCTTTTAGCACCTTAATCTTTATTTTCTAAATTTGACAATGACATAAAAAGCATGTAATTTCCTGAGTCTGAAAATTTGTACTTATTTTCTATGTCTTCAGAAATGTTTCTCTTGTAAAATTTAAAGTATGGAATTCTATTTCATGTCTATTAAAACCTATGTTGATGGCAAATATTCAGGCAGGCTTTCATTGTGATTCCTGGAAAGAAGTTAAATGCCCTTCTTTAGGAAAATCAATGAATCACAATAAAAATGAAGAAATAAGGATTTAAACTTCTGGAAATCATTTTGACCAAATTGGATCAATGATAATGGTTCTCATATCTTCTAGCGTAGTGTTTAGTCCATTGCAATTGTAATTGCCCAAAGAATGTTCTTATCAAAGGCCCACAAATTCTGCATGATTCATTAAAGGGGAAGTACTTAAATTGACCAATGAATAGCCTTTAATGATGCAATAACTCTCTCCAAAACATTTTCAGAAAATCAAGAACACAGAGATTTAAATAGTCAACTCAATATGTCAAGTTATATCTATACATATATGTTAGAGGTTAGTAATATTTTCGGTAAATCCTAATTTTAACTTAGAAGTAGAGTTTTTAAATTTAATACTTTTTTATATTAATCTATTCTTGTTTTTAGTGAGATAACAATTATTGGCATGTATAGACGCCAATGCATATAGTATACAGTAGAGAAGCCTTGATGCTCTTAATTACTCTAAGATTTGGGTAAGGAGTTAAGTTGCATGAATGTCTATTTGGAGTATAGATGGCAGGCTCTAAAATCAGAGAGAACTGGGTTTGGATTCTGCTCTATTGTTTGCCAATTGTGAAATTTTGATCAAGTTGCTAAATCTCTCTGATGCAAAATCTTCTCATCTATAATAGCATCTTTCTTACAGAGTTGAAAAAACTTCATAAGACAATTTATGTAAAACATTTTGCCCAGTGTCTAGGACAAAATGAGTTTCTAAAAATGCCAGTGGTAACTCCCTAGAGACAAAAATGCCTGTGTTGTATTTCTAGACACAAGTACTCTACATATTATATTT
This sequence comes from Ceratotherium simum simum, assembly GCF_057802395.1. Taxonomy (NCBI): domain Eukaryota; kingdom Metazoa; phylum Chordata; class Mammalia; order Perissodactyla; family Rhinocerotidae; genus Ceratotherium; species Ceratotherium simum. The sequence continues at coordinate 48,875,063 of NC_141918.1, read as the reverse complement.
ATATTATAAAAACCATAATTTACACAAATAATAAATAAAACAGTTCATTTCTTAACTGACTCTGAGTTATCACAGGCCTTTTGTTGATGACACATTTCAGCAAGCTGAGCAAAACTGTCCAGGATTTAACATCCTTTACTGTAATTTTTGTATCTTTCATGTTTCAAGATTCTCACATTTTATATGGGCACTCTTCACTGCTATTCTTTCCAACAGCATATGGTTTAAAAGTTATTATATATACCTCAGAATGATTTATCACAAGTTATCTCAAGAAAGATTAGAGAACTATGAAAGAAAATCTGAACCATTACCACCTTACACCCATTAGGATGGCAACTATCAAAAAAAAATGCAGAAAATAACAAGTGTTGGTGAGGGTGTGCAAAAATTGGAAACTTTATGCCCTGTTGGTGGGAATGTAAAATGGTGTAGTTGCTATGGAAAACTATGGTGGTTCTTCAAAAAATAGAATTAGCATGTGATCCAGCAATTTGACTTCTGGGTATATACCCAAAAAGAACAAAAGCAGGGATTCGAACAGATATTTGTACACCTATGTTCATAGCAGCAGTATTCACAATAGTCAAAAGGTGGAAGCAACCCCAGGGTCTATGGAGGGATGAACGGATAGGTAAACAAGATGTGGTACATACATACAGCAGAATATTATTCAGTCTTAAAAAGGAAGGACATTCTGACACATGCTACAACATCAAAGAACCTTGAGGACACTATACTATGTGAAATAAGCCAGTCACAAAAAGACAAATATTGTATGATTCCATTTATTTGAGGTACCTAGAGTAGTCAAATTCATCAAGACAGAAAGTAGAATGGTGGTTGCCAGGGGCTGGGAAGAGGGTGGAACGGGGAGTTACTATTTAATGGGTACAGAGTTGCAGTTTTGGAAGATGAACAGAGTCCTGGAGCTGGATGGTGGTGATGGTAGCTCAACGTTAATGGACATAACGCCACTGATCTATACACTTCAAAGTAGTTAAGATGGTAAATTTTATGTTTTGTGGATTTTACTACAATTTATAAAAATGAACCATACCATACTCTGAGAGGCTGACCATAAGTGAAAATGTGGTCCAAAGTGTTAAATACTGTTTGAGTTGAGAAGAAAAGGATAATCTTTAATAAAGTGTAACTGAGGAACACAGACTCTCTTTTTAAAGAAAGTGAAAAATGTGGTTGATTGTCAGAGAGTACAGTGATGTGGATGAAAACCACAGCTTTCAGAAAGAGAATCTTTCTGAAATATCAAAAGGCAATATAAGAAATGGGAACTTTTTCAGGGATGAATTAGGAGCTCTATGAGGTTCTCATAAAAGAAAGATATATAGGGTACTACATATTACACAGGGTACTCTATATCACGTAACCAGAGTCACACACTGCTATAGTCTGATTGTGTCTCCTCCAAATTCATGTATTGAGATCCTAATCCCCAAAGTGATGGTATCAGGAAGTGAAGCCTTTGGGATGTGATTAGGTCATGAAGTTAGGGCACTTATGATTGGGATTAGTGCCCATTTAAAAGACACCCCACAGAGCTCCCTAGTTCCTTCTGCCCTGTGGGGCTACAATGACACATCTCGGACTTCCAGCCTCCAGAACTGTGAGAAATAAATTTCTGCTGTTTATAAGCCACCCAGTCTATGAGTTTTTGTTATAGCAGCCTGATTGGACTAAGATCCATAGTCCACATACCTACTCGATATCTTCTCCTCTGTGTCTTGGAACATACCTATATTTAACTAGATACATATATAAAATGGTGGCAGGGCCACTTGAAATCTCATAACGACAGGTGGAAGTATGTTAATCATGACATCGGGATATCATCTATTTACAAAAAAAAAAAATGTGTGAAATCTCAGTTATGTGTACTATAATAAAATAACGTAAGTGGTAATCTTAGAGTGGAATCTATTGTGTGACTGGTTTAATTTTCTTGAGTATGTTCTAAAATCAGTGGAAAATATCATTTTACTTTCTCAATTTCTTGACTTTCCTCTTTGATTTTATAAACATTGCCATATTTCCAGAATCATTAATTAAATAAATCATTCTCAACATTGATGGATGGGAAAGCTTATCATTGGACATGAATTCATTGAGGGAGGTGGCAGTGAGGATGATGATAAGCAAAAATGGAAATTGTATTTAAGTATTATTACTGAGACAGTCACATGTTCCAGCCCACCAATGAAAGATTTTAGCACAGAAATAGTAAATACCATGAAGGCTGATAGCTAAATTAAGTATTTTCTCTGTATTTTGAAGATAACTCATCTTTGCTTCCCAATCTGCCTTATTAAATTAATACAATCATGATGACCCAATGCAGAAGGGCCACTGCTCGTTAGTGTTTTGGACTGATTTCCTTCGTTACACTACATTACGAGGCTGATTTGTCTTTTGGTTCAGTTCATTGTTTCTGCTAATTTGAGATTAATCTACCATGACCTTCCAACAGCAAACTTGGCTGAAAAGCCACATTAAAATATTTTTAAAAACAAACAAAACTGAGGTATTTTGACAGAGAATATATTGCTTTTAGTATTTAGACACAACCTGGCTAATAAGTAAAGGATGCTATAATCTATTTTTTCCTGTATAGTTTTATTAGCTGTTACCTTAACTTGAAAATTACACAAGCAAATTTGTGTGTTCAAATAAATAAATGGAACAATGGCAAGTGCTGCTGTGATAGAAGCTTCTAAATTAAATCTCTGTGTTTAGAGTCATTCACTTTTATTCAAGATTCTCTAATAAAAACTATAGTCACTCATTGAAATTTAATATTTTTTCCCCTATATTCTGATACTTCCAATACCTGAGTCATTTAATTCCTCCCTCTCAGGAGCTAAGTCGCCACAGTGGACCACTCCCTCTTCCTTGATATATTTTATTTTTGCTTCTCTGATTTCACTTTCCTCTCCTCCTACTCCACTCATCTCTAAATTTAAAGTGTCTAGGATTCAATTTTAGGACCTCCTTTTAACTCTGTACTTTCTTTCTAGGTGATCTTAACCAGGCCCCTAGTGTTAAATAATATCTCTTCGCAGTGATATCCAAATGCATATCACTATCTCTGTTATCTCCCCTAAACTCCAGACTTATAAATCCAGCTGTCTCTTTAATATTTCTGCTTGGATGGTTAATGTGCATTTCAAACATAACGTGTTATAACAAAGCCCTTATTAACCACCTAGTATCTCCATCCAGCTTCTCCTTTGGTCCATGCCATCTTAGCAAAATAAATTTCTTCAGGCCCAAATCCCAGAAGTCAACATTTTCGTCTCACTCTCTACATCCACTCTACCATCAAATCTAATTGTGTCAACCTCCACAGTAAATCCCGCACACCACTTCTGTCCATCTCTCTACTCCCACCCTAGTCCAGGTCACAATCACCTCTTGGCTAGGATATTGCACTGGTTTCCCAACTGCCACCGGGCAGTCACTCTTTTTTCACTACCATCATTCTCCATTTTGCAGGCAGAGTAACATTTCTAACAACGTAAAAAAAATCATATTATTCCTGCTTAAATCCCACTGCAGGTCTCTCATTACACTCAGAATTAAATCTCACTCCTCATCATGACTACTCCCTACAGGAACTAAGTAGACCTAGATACCTCCCGCCATCATCTCATACAGCCTTTGTTCTTCACCACTGGGTTCCGGTCCCACTGGCCTTCTTTCCATTCCTCAGTGTACCAAGTTGGTTCCTGCCTGAGATAAACTTTACTCGGCTTTTTCTATGGCTGGCACCTTTTGTTATCCAATTCTCAGCTCAAATATCACTTTCTCAAAAATGCATAGATGGAACATAGAAATAAATGTAGCTCCTTTCATCACTCTCTGTTGCATTATCCTGTTTTGTTTCTTCCATGACTCTTTCACTATTCTAAATTAGTTACTCAATGTTCCGTGCCCCTTCTCTCTCCTCGGCAAATCTGTCCCCCAATTACAGCATAAAGTCCTGGAAAACAAGGACTTCTGTCTCTTCATGGCCAGACTTTCAGGCTTAGAACAGTGGCTGCCAAGCAGTAGTTGTTTAATAAATATTTTTCAAATGTATTATTGTTAAATTATTTTCTTATGTATTATTCAAGGCAGATATCACAAGGGGCATGGTGCTTCCCGCTTAGGATAACACCTACTTTGTTTAGGACTAATTTAGATGACAATTTCATGCATCTCAGATTTTCCAGGATGATCTCACTTTTAAATATTCTTTCTTGATTTCCTCATAACCCATAAAAATATCCCAACAATTAGAATATTTTATTATTGAAGCAATAATTCAGACTGTTCCTTAAATTTACAGAAAACAAAAGAAAAATTTGTATCAGATAATATGCTCTGATTTGGGTTTAAAAAGTATGAACAAAGCAAATACATATTTTCTCTCAAAGAGAAAAACTATAAAAGCTGAATAAAATACTAAAAACAGCTGTTTGAAGGTATCAGAGAGCAACCAACACAGCCCAACTTGTTTACAGGGTTACAGACCAGGATGAGCTGCCCATTTTCCTCTCAGGGTCTTCACTGATTTGCTGAGAGGTGAATAGAGGCTCACAGGGAAAGCTACACCCTAGAGTTTGCATCAGTCTCACAGGACGAGGAGACAAACATCGGAGCTCAGGGCTGTGAAGTCAACTAGGAAGTGAGGTGCCATGAGCCATAGAGAAATGAGCCCGACATTCAGCTCAGCTTTTGCCTTCAAGAGATTTGCCAAATTAAGTGGTGGAGGAACCAGAAGATAAACACCATGCAAAAATTAACTCATAAGAGGTGAAAAGCTAAGCAGAGGGCTAAGAAGACAAAATTTGGAGTGCAGAGTCAGCCAAGCATGAAAGGAAAGGCTTTTAGTTGGGGGCCCTAAAAGGCCACTCTTAGAAATAAGGGCAAACCAGAGACAGCCGTCAGAATCCCCAGTCAAACCACAAAACATCTAAATAGCTGATTGAATCAAGGCAAGCTGGCTCTACTTTAACTTTTGCCAGAATAAAAATAAATCCTTTTAAGAGAAATTTACAAATTTTCAGACACAAGTTACTTTATTTAATTAAAAAAACTACCAAGCTTTCCATGAATCAGTGAACCAAAAAAGGGGAAAAAGACAATAGAAACAGACTCACAGATGTTTCAAATGTTATTTATCAGACACATAATTAAAAATAACTGTGATTAATGTGTTCCAGATGACTAAATGTAGAAGCTGTCTGGAATCTATTTTTAAAATGTATCAAACGCAAATTTTAGACCTAAAACATAGAATTAATGAAATTAAGAACTCAGTAAATGTGTTTAATAGAAGATTAGAACCAACAAGGGAAAGGATTAGTATACTGAAAAATAGTTCACCAGAAAAAGTATAGGCTAAAGAAGCCTTGAGAGAGGGGAAAATAAAAGAGAGAAAATAAAGAAAAGCATAGAATACATAATGGATATGATGAAAAATCTAACATATGTGTAATTGGAGTCCCAGAAATAGAAGAGAGAAAGTAGACAGTAACAGCATTTGAGGAAATATTGGCTGGGAATTTTCCAAAACCAGTGAAAGACATCAATCCATAGAATCCAGAAGCTTTTGAAGCCCAATCAGTATTTGTATAAATAAAATCACTCCTAGACACATTGTGGTAAATCTCTGAACACTAAAAGATATAGAAATAAAATCTTCAAAGGAGACAAAGGAAAAAGATAGTTTACTTTCAAAGGGGAAGCAACAAGAACTTCAACTGACTTCAAAACAGAAATTACGAAAGCCAGGCAATAATGGTATCAAATATTTAAAGTGATGAAAGAAAATAACATCCAAACAAGAATTTTATTCCTAATGAAAAATATGAATCAGAAATTTAAAACAATAAAGACTTTCAGGAAAAAAAAATTGAGAAGATTTGTCACCAGCAAACTCTGTCATTAAAAAAAAAGGCAGAAGGGAAATGATATCAGATGGAAGTATACTAACAAAAGAATAAACAAAGAGGGACAGAAAAAGTTAAACTTGTTTAAAATTAAAACAACACTGTCTGGGGCCGGCCCCGTGGCTTAGCGGTTAAGTGCGTGCACTCTGCTGCTGGTGGCCTGGTTCGGATCCTGGGCGCCCACCGACGCACCACTTCTCTGGCCATGCTGAGGTCGCATCCCACATACAGCAACTAGAAGGCTGTGCAACTATGACATGCAACTATCTACTGGGGCTTTGGGGGAAAAAAATAAATAAATAAAAATTAAAAACAACACTGTCAATTACTTCTTATAGAGCTTAATATATGCATAGAATTAAACACATCAGAGCTATAGAACAAAATCTGAGTGGGTGGGGAGTGGGAATGGGTGGAGAATATGGAGTTAAACTCTTATAAGGTCTTTGCCTTGTCTGGGAAGCGATGAAAGTACCAATTTATAGCAAGTTCTGATAAATCAAGGATGCATGCTATAATATTTATGGCAATTAGTATAAGTAATAAAAGGTTGCACAAAACACAAGTTAATGAAAGGAGAAATGGAATAATTAAATGAAGAAAATTTTTAATATCCAATGAAGGGAAGTTAGAAGAAAAAATATTAATAAAAGATAAAACAAACAGAAAACCAATGGGAATAGGGTGCTTTGAATCCAAATATCAATAGTCATATTAAATATAAGTGAATTAAATATCCATTTTAAGACAATGATTGTCATACTAGTTAAATATACAATTCAACTACATACTGCTGACAAAAGATACTCCTTAAATATAAGGACGGCAAAAGGAACAGAAAAAGCTATTATCATGCAAACACTAACAAAAAGGAAGCTAGCAAAGCTACAAAGTAAACTTTAAGGATAGAATTATTGCCAGCAATAGTATTAAAAAGGGTTAATACAGCTCCAATCCTAAATTTTATGCCCCTAATAAAATAGCCTCAAAATATATAAACAAAAACATACATAACTCTCTCATATATTTATAATACTGCAGCCAACAGCTACAGAATCCACATTCTTCCCAATTGCACAAATGTCACTGACCATATGTTGGATGAAAACAAGTGTCAAAAAATTTACTCCCAAAGAATTGAAAGTATACTGACCACAGTGAAATTGAGAAAAAATAACAACAACAAAAAGATGACTCAGGACCTTACATGATGACTAGGTTATATGCAGATTATTAGGAAGGCACTACTATTATCCCTGTTTCACTGATGAGGAAACCACAGCTGAGAGAGGTTTAGTAACTTGCTGAAGGTCACGCCGATGGTGTGCAGTGGAGGCAGAACTCACATCCTCATCTGCCTTCCTCCGAAGCTCCAAACCACTTGCTGCACTGCAATGATTATAGAATCATCTACTGAACTTGCCTCAAATCCAGCCTTCTGCAATCAGTGAAAAGCCTTGCCTCACCCAAAATGTGTAAATTATCAGAATTCATATTGATAATATTTTTATATGCAGCACTCTGTTTTATCCAACTATAGAGGAATATTAGGCTCAGTACATAGGGCTTTATGAAAAATTCTCTATGGGGAAAACCCAGCTTTTTTAACAAAATAATTTCTAAAGATTGCACTTATGTTCTCTTTAATGTGTTTGCTTAATTTTTTAATTCAGTGTGCTTGTATATGTCATTTAAGAGTTCTTAATGACACTGGAGTATTTGAGTTCTACCTTATGGTAATTGCAGTGGTCAATGTTTTAATCAATTACAAATGTAGAATTGTATTGTTACCAGTTTATTGAAATCCTAAGCTTCCTGAGTTTAGAGGTATTACATCTTTCTAAAAACCTTGTGTATTAGCAGAGTGATCTGACACTTAACAGGATAAGACTCAACAACAAAAACAAACAAACAAAAAAACAAAACCAAAAAGATGAGAAATTGGGTTGGCCCCGTGGCTTAGTGGTTGGGTGCACGTGCTCTGCTGCTGGCGGCCCGGGTTCAGATCCCAGGTGCGCACCGAGGCGCTGCTTCTCCGGCCATGCTGGGGCTGCGTCCCACATACAGAGGCTGGAAGGATATGCACCTATGACATACAACTGTCTACTGGGGCTTTGGGGGAAAAATAAATAAATAAATAAAATTATAAAAAAAAAAAAGATGAGAAAAACACTCAATAGTTTGGAAATGAAGCACTTCACTTCTAAGTAACACATAGGTCACAGAAAAAATTACAGTGGAAATTAGAAAATATTTTTAAATAAATGGTAATGAAAAATGCAATATTTCAGATTTATAATATGTAGCTAAAGCCACATGTAGAGGCAAATATTTACCCTCAAATAAATATATTTGGAAAAAAGAAAGGCTGAAATATTAATAATTTAAGTATCGATTCAAGAAGATAGAAAAAGTAAACTAAAATACAAAAAAAATTAGACGTAAAAACAAGACACATAAAAGCAGAATTCAATGCAATCTAACAATCTAACAAGAGAAAATCAACCAAGCCAAAAACTGACTATTTGAAAATTATAAAGACCTATTAAAGCTGTCAAGAACGAAAAAAGAAAAGCTTGAGCAAATAATATATGGAGTGAAAAAAGGGGCATCACATCAGGTCGTTTAACATTAAAAAGGTAATAACAGTATCTCATTAATAATTTCCAATTATCTCAATATAATTTCCAATATATTTGAAAATGTAGGAGAAATAGATGCATTTCTTGAAAAGCCCAACTCAAGTAAACAGATAAAATAAGAAATAAAAACTCTGAAGAGTCTCATATTTATTATAGATATTGATTTGCAACTTACATCCTATCCACAGAGAAAACTCCTTGGTCAATGGCTTCACTGTTGAATAGAAGTTAGAGTACTAGTTATCTTTATAAAGAGAGAGGAGAGAATGCCTAGAAGAGGACATCAGGGTAGTTTCTGGGTTGCTGGTTATCTTGATCTGGGTAGTGGTTACTTAGGCTCACTTGTAAAAACTCATCAAGCTTTTCACTTATGATTTGTCAACTTTTTTGTGTACATGTTTCATTTTGATAAAAATGTTAGGTACACATATATGTGGAAAATAAATGTTTTTTAAAAAGACAAACATTGTCAAACTAGACAAAACGTCAAAACTCAACTATATGCTGTTTATGAGACATATCTAAAATGGAAGGTAGCAGAAAAGTTGAAATTAACAAAAAGATAGAAAAACTATACTTGCAAATAACAAAATGAAGCTGATACAAGTAAAATAATAGCAGACAGAAAAAGTTAAGTAAAGAGCATGCTAGTAATGAATAAGTTTACCTCTTAACAATTAAAAATTAATCAGGAGGCTATAAGAACAACAAAATAGTACAGAAGGTGTTGTAGAAGAGTTTCAATGTCCAAGTGACACTTCGTAGGCTTCCTATGTATAAATATTAATTTTCATAAAATATTAAATATATATTAAATATAATAATTTTCTTAAGGTATATGCCAAGTGAAACTTGTTGGCATTTAAGTGTCCCAGTAATTAAACCGTTTTTGACCGTTTTTCTTATATCACTTTCATTGTACTTTGGCCCACTTGTTCTCTGCTCAGCATTATTTTCAGTGTAAGAGCAGGAACTAATACTACTGAACATCAGCTACACGTGTACGAGTGTGCAAGCTATTTGCCAGCATTACATCACTTTACCCTTATAATCATCTTCTTAATAAAGAAGTGGTACTATTAGCTCCATTTTACATAGAACCAAATTGAGGAGCATAAACGTGGGACAATTTATCCAAGGCAAACGAACTGATAAGTGATAAGTCAGGAAATGGAACCTGGGCACAATTATATCTCCTCCTTTCCCCTCAGCCTCATGCTCATCCTTCCGCCATTTTTGTATTTTAGAGACTCTGGGTCATATTGGAAACACGTATTATCTACAAATTAAAACACACACGCTATCACATAACTTAAATATATAGTCAATTTCTAGAAAAAAATCTAATATATATGTGTATGTAAAATATAAATATCTATAATACATATATAAGTAAAAACTTAGACTCCAAGAATAAAATGGGAGAATATGCAATTTTCCACCTACGTGATGGAATGCAGTTGTGTTTTATGTGTGGAAGCCATCAGACAGCTGTGAAAAATTGCCCACATTCAGTCTATTTTAGGCAGTGCTGTTCAGACTTTCCAAACCAGAATTAGTGTGATTTAAAAATTTTCACAGATCTTTTCCCACAGATTTTTAACAGATCTCTTCCTTATGTATTATTTCTGTTTTTAAATAAACAATTCTCTAATTTATTCCCTGGTTTTGAGAATCGTTTTCCAAGGCAGTCATCTTGACACTATTTGAAATGGGATCTGCATCTCCAAAATGTTTACATTTTCATGATGTTCCTAGAATTTAGTTTATAAGCATTTTATATCAAAATACATAATATCCTACGTTTACGCTCTTGTTTAAACAGCAGGATTGGAGCCTTTTCCCCCTTTTCTACATCTACTTTTTTTTCCAGTAGGAAATAATAAAATATCAATGAAAAAAAATTACAGTCCTAGACTTTGCTGTTAAAAAAGAAGAGTTAAATTGATTAAAACCTGCTTTTCCCCAAAAAAAAGCTATAAATGTGGTAAAGTCACACAGAGAGTGACAAATATGACTGAAGTTTAGAGCATGTTTAGACAAAGGATTAGTGAGAAAAGTTATTTCATGCTGTTCAACCTGAGACTTAAAGGAAAATTCATAAATTAAAAAATGTACAGCACATTTCATCATTAGAAACACAATGAGATTATTTCATCCTTTGTTTAATTCTCATCTCTAATAATATTTTTACATTCTGGATCGATGTTTTGCTTTGTCATTCATTGAATCATTTATTCATTTAACATAAATTGATTGAGTGCCTCCTCTCTGCTGGGCATTACCCTAAGTGCTTAGAATGTGGCAATTTAAAAACAAAAAACAACAAACATATCCACTCTCATGAAAATCACATTTAGAAAGGCGACGTAAATGATGTTCAACATGAAATGTACAGAGTACGTTAGACATTTTATGGAGAAAAATAAAGCCAGGAAGTGGGTTATTTGAAGTGGGGAGGGGTTTTCAATTTTAAATAGGACTATCAAGGATGTCCTTGATAAGAAAGTGACACTTGAATAAAAACCCAAAGGAAGTGAGGAAACAGGCTATATGGAAACTGGAGAAAATAATTTTAGACAGAAGGAACAGCAAGTGCAAAGGTCCTGAGGCAGGAATAGCAAGTGCAGAGGCCTTCAAGACCCAGTGAGGTGGCCAGTGGGGCAAGTGAAGAGGAGAGATGAGGCCAGAGATGAAAGGTGGTGAAGTAAAGATCCTGTAAATCCTTGTGGGTCATTGTGTTTTTCCCACTGAGTGGGATGGAAAGCCATCCGAGAGTTTTAATAGAAGGAGTTATATGATATGATTTTGTACTAATAAGATCAATCTGACTGCAGTGTTGAAAGTACACTGAAGGGGAGACAATTGGAACTAACATTCTTCATAATACAGACACAGAAGCTGGCTGTCACCTTTATTAATGATTAAAAGGTCTGCACAAATTCATTCAGAGGGAAAATACATTTTCTAATTAACCACTGATCCGACTTGTGACATTGAATCAATGATCTTAAAAAAAAAACCTAAAGAACTATGATTTTAATTATATTCTGGTATACTAAACAGGATGTATCCATGTGGGACATTTTGAGAGTGTAGATTATAATCTCCTCTATAGTTCCATATTTATCAATTTATCAGTGACCCAAATAGTTCCAAAAAAATTCAGCAATTTGAAGAGCGGCCATGGACCATTCTTCCATCAAATCTACTGAGTTCCTGCTAAATGTTGAGCACCACGATGGATGTAAACAGTCAGAGACCTCCGCCTTCAAGAACTCACAATCTAGTGGGACTACAGGGAACTAAACACCTAATCACCACGCCAGAGTAATGCTTTATTGAGATCTGCCTCTGGGAGGAAACTTATATCAAATGGACTGTGTCGAATAGAAGCATATCGGGACTGTTTAAATCTTGAATAGCTTTTTAATACATTACATGTGTATGTCTTCTTATTTAGATAATGAGATATTAAATGTACAGATATTGTTTATACTCCTCTCTACCCATTGAATGACTAATTATGAATTATATCTATCTCAATTTTTTTCATTCTTTAATAGGTAGAGCTAATGATGCTCTCTAAGCTATAGAACAGCAGATCTTTTTAACAGGAACGAGTAGGAAGAGAGTGTGAGGAAAGAATATGATATGAAAAAATAATGATCTTCCTTCAAGATTGAAAATTTGATCACTTATGTTTAAACAAAAAAAATCTGAATATATGAAAAAATTGAATACATTGAAATAGTTCAATGTATTTCATGCTTTATTATTACTGAAGGGTTCAGTCATTACATTAATGGTTCAAAGCTTTAGGAAAAATGCTTCTATGCTATTCACATAAATTCTAAACATATAATAATATTTGCATAGAAATGCTAATTCAACCTTCTTCCAAGACATAACCATCATTTAAAATTGTTAACCTATCTCACTAAATATGTCTCTATAAGGTCAATGAATAAAAGATTTAGGTCAAGAATATGTGGAACTTGATCTCTGTAGCTGTAAGACAACCTTTCTTGATAAATGCATTTTTAGGTTTGGGAGATAGACCAGGAAAAGAAGGGAGCTGTTTATTGAGGTGAAGGAGATTCCTACACACGAGAATAACTAATTCTATGGCATACCTGGGTTATCCAGGAGTGAATATGACCTCAATATGTTAACAATGTCTATTCATAAGCTGCCCCCCTGTTTTATCCCACTTGCCAATCAGCTTTCTTCCTAAACTAATCAAAGGGCAGGCCTGAGAAAATGGTCAGATTAAAAAAGTCATAAAATGAGATCAGATGTCATAACACATTGTGGTGAAAGTCTGGTTGGAAAGTGACTAAAACATAATATTTTGGACATCCTATTAACCTTCAAGTCCCTATGACTGTCTTTTAAATTGATGTATGTTTTTCTTTGCCATCATACTGGGATTTGCATACACATCACTGGGAGAGTTAAGCTTCTCTTCGTGTTTATGCCGATACTAGGACCTTACAATAGCTGCAATTGCCAAATGGAATTTAGTTGTTATATTGCAATCATCATTATTTCAAATTTCTTGCTATGATATTATAATATTTATTTTGCTAATCTAGAACTTGGGGCACAGCATGATTAAATCATTTGCTCAAGATATGCTATGAGTAAATAGTTAAACTGGGAAAGCTAATAATCCCTTAGTAATAAAAATCTAAAAACAATCTACTTATAAAATAAGTAGCTACTTTTTTCTCAACAAATTGTTATATTTTTCTAGTACTTGTCTTGAATGTTAAATTTAAAAGAAATTTCCCAGTGTAATCTGTAGTGATTTAATCAAGGAAATGGCTACTTATATTTAAAATAGTAATTTATTAAAAGTATTTCACAGAGGAGCCATGTATATATCAACAACAACAAAAAAACTGGCACTTGTTGAAATTCATATATCTGAAAATAAAAAGAATTAATAAATGGTCAAACTTCTTGCTGAATCAATGACAAACATTTAGTGATATTTATCCATTCATTATAAAACTGCTGCCCTTCACTCTCGGTTGGATAATAGCTCACACTATACTGAATAAACCATTATTCCTTCATGCTGTAGGTGGAAAAGACAGAAGTTACGCCATTTGAGAGGCATACTAAAGTGGACTAGAAAATGAGAAATCTCGTCCTTCGTTTTATGACAGAACAGATGTTGACTACATTCTCTTGTAGAAGCCAGGAGATCATAGAGTGGTATTTCTTGAATCCAAACAAGGTATGGGCCCCTCAAAATTATATACCAAAAATTCTCATGGGCTCCCTAGGGTAGGGCTTCAGATTCCAGTTTAGGAAACACTGGTGTAGTTTGGGGTCTGTAGTCAGACTACTCAGGTTGAAATCCCAGTCCTGCCCATACTCAACTTTGTTAAGAAGGTCAAGTCTCTTAAATTTCCTAAGTCTCAATGTTCTTCAACTATTAAATAGGTGTAATAATACTAGCTGCCTTATAGGCTTATTGTGAGAAGTAAATGAAACAGTAAGGAGGTTCACATTGTCTCTGTTGCCAATGCATTGAACTACGCCTTCCTGCAGCTTTGCTCCTTAGTTGAATAAGTTCTATAAACTTGTTTCACAGTTGGTTACCCCAAAGCCTGAGGCCAAATGAAAGATCTAAACCCCCTTCCTCTCTGAAGAATTCCATTATAAAATCTGATTACAAAACCTACCCACCTTTTTACATCAAGTCATTGACTAAATTAAAATCTTGAGTCAAGTAGAAATAAGAATTTATTTCATTTTATAGATTGCGCTCCCTTTCTCTTGACCAGGAAGTAGGAATGGGCTGAAGTAAACAAGGAATGGGTGGGTGTCATCCTGGGTTATGAGAACCTATGAGAATGTCTCTGTTGCACTTTCACTAGGAATATTCCAGAGTTTGGAGTCAGGTAGACCTGTCTTATAAACAGATTTGTGCCACTTGTTATGAAGACTGAACTATAAAAGATGTCTTCAGTAGTCACGCCTGTTAAGGCCATTAAACTAAATGAGAAGAAGAGAGAACAGGAAAACAAATCCACATAACACTTGAGACACCCTGTGGGAATGGATGAGTAGGGACACAAAGCAAACTTAGGAAAATATGAATGGCTTCGTTGAAAAATGGGCTTTCAGGTGAACTCTTTGGTCTGTTGAATTAATAATGACAGGCAAGTTGGATAGAAATGATTTAGTAAAAACTTGTGACTGTACCATCCAGTCGTAAATTAGAAGAAAAAAATGTTGCTACGTTTGATGACAAGTAAATACTATTATGGTTGAGCTCAAAGAGTACTATAAGTGATGTGTGCAAATTATATTAATAATTGACTCTCTTGCTCCATGTATGATCTAAAAGAATAGGTGGAGAGTAAACCAGAGTAATTAACCATCACTATCTATTGATTCCCTATCTCAGGAGATGACCCAAGGCAATAGACAGCAGACTCACTCCTGATGTGAGTGAAGGCCGACTTTCAATGACCAAATGAAAGGGGAGAACTGCTATGATTGATTAAGGACCAAGTTGTCTTTATCAGGAGAAGGATGAAGTTCTTTTGAGGCTAGGGCCCTCGGGGAATTCATGCATAAGTGACCTAAAGCATGACTGATCAGTGTGGTAGTTTGCCCTGCCACTCCCTGATAGTGCTCTGAGACTTCCTGGGAAATACAATTAACTCAAGGCTGACGTTCAGCTACTTGTACTGGTAGAAATAAATCCACGCCAGTTGGGAATTTAGCTGCAGCACTAAACCCCTGCTGCTACCCAGTAGCTCAGGTCCTGAGAAGTCCCAAAGGGGTGGAAAGAGGGTCTGCTGTGAGACCCACCAGCCACTCTACAGTACCGGAATTGTGCCCCCTGACCAAAATGGGCCCAAACCCTGAAGAGGGGGGGTCATACTCCTGTTAATGAGAAACGGCATCCACTAGGAAAATGCCTGGTGCCTATCTGGCCCCCTGAGAATGTGACTAACCCCCAGTGACTGATGTTTCCCTCCACTATGGCCACCTGTGGAAACATGACCTCTACGGTGTATAGTATCTGTCATTAACTGTCTTGGCCATTCCCACTTCACTAACCCCAAACTCCCTTGCTGCTTGATCTCCACTGAGCCAGGGAGGAGCGGCTGAGAGTCTTTTCCAGAGAATGAGAGAAAAACAAGCTGAGTTAAAGAAGTCATCTAAATTCAACACCTCTAGTCTCAGCCTTAGTCAGTTGAACAAGCTTTCGTATTTGGAATAACAGCAAAATATGGGAACATTTTTCCAGATTACATCCTATTTGCAAACCTAAATAATTTGGGGTGATGGTGATTCCTGATTAATAACTTCAACCTGACCTGAATATTGTGCACAGAAAGAAGAAAGAAATTAAATGTAGTAGGCACCCAAACCTATACGACACGAACAGTAACGACTTGCAACATCAATTTTATGCAACTACAAAGCTTGTTACCTCATTTAGTGGCCCCAGTTTAATTTAAGAATCAGCTGTCACAGCTTGCTCAACTCTCAGTAATGAGAGGCAATTTACTCAAGAGCCTTATTATCTGAGAACCTTTCAATACACACACCATGAGCAGAGTGGAGCACTGTATTATTTTAAAAGTTAAAAATAACACTATTATTATATTTTCTTTATGTAAAACTTTTGTTGATCTATATTTTCATCATTAACTCTCAATTAGTCAAAACAGAGTCAGCTCCCAATTCAATTCTAAACTCTTCATGTGAATTCATTTTAGTTGTGCTTTAGAAATAAATGCCAAATATTTTTAAATAACAGTATACTAAATGAACATGCCCTTTGTTCATTGTATCAAGGAAATAATGGAGGGTGATAGGAAAGAGTATCCTTTCACCCAAGAACTACTATGTACGCAAATAGCAAAGCCAAGAAACAATTTCACTGTGGAATGTGATAAACAACCAAAAAGAGGCACTATACCTGCTGTAAATCCAGTGTAATTGTCACATAGTGGTATTCGATTCCATTCTTAATACTGGGACTCTGCCACCAAGTGTTCTTCCCATCAATAGCGTTTGTAATTGGGTGTCTCTCTGTTGAATCAGCAGCAGCATGCAAGGAGGAGAAAAGATCATATAACAAATTTATAGCTGTTTCTTTAAAGAAAAAAGTAAATCTAAGTTAAAACCATCATCATTTGAACATCAAACATTAAAAAAATATAAAGAGAGAGCAATTAATATCTTCAACAGAATTTAATGTCAACTTTTTCATCGCACTGTACAAGATAGAGTGAAATGGTTAAAGAGAAGAAGCTGCTTAGCACTCTGGCCATCAACTAAAATGGGCAACTTGAAAGATAACTACAGAAAGTAAGTGTGAAGAAATAGTACTGAAATCTAATTGATGTGTCAATCATTCAAAGAAGCAAAAACTCTACTGTTTGAGGCAGCTCTAGTACACTTTCAACTTTTGTTAACAGAAACATAAAATCCTGAATTGTAGTTGAAAGGTACTTGAAGATTTGCCCTTCTGACACATGCATTATTATCAAGACTTGGGTAATCTAATGTGTATTTGGTTTTATTATAAAATGCTGTCAAATCCATCCTATGAGCCTTTTTGCAGTCAGTCCTTAACTCGCCAACTTTCTACCACTATTTAAAAATATAATGCAAGATACTCCCAACCTCCCATTCAGCATTTGCCCATTCCCACAATCACTAACTCAGTCTGGACGATAGTGGACAGTATTTCCCAGATTTTGGAAAATATCCAAATATCCAGATTTGGAAATTTCCAAAAATAGATTTCCACTTTGTCCAGAGGAGTCTGGACAATAATGGAAAACAGGGAGATGATGGCACATGAAATTCCATCCTACCAATAAAATATGGATCTTCCCTCGCCTTTACTCCAGATAGAAAGGAACAAGATCTATTGTGAGAATTAAAAGGGAGTTGAAGATAGAAAATAGGAGGTGTGGACAATCCTTAGCCCCTCCCCCCACAATCCTCTCTTACAGTTCCTTCCTCCTTGCAACCCTCAAACCTCAGATTCCTCATCTCCTCCAATTTAGCCCCACGCATCTCACAACAGGAGCCATTACTTCCAGGCTGCCAAAGCCCTCATCCCATTTTGGTTCTCAGTTATTGTTTCTTGTCAGAAATCTGTGCTTCTTATTTCCCAAGTAACAGAAGTTCTGTTCCTTTTCTCCTCCTCTAAACAGGCCCAGCTCATACATTGGTGAAGATGGCAGGAGTGGAGGTTGTTAGAGATGTTCCTATTTCTACACCCAAGGCTGCAGTAGGAGTACTTAAGTTCCTAACATCTCACTTGGAAGTCAGCAAATTTGCCCACAGAAATGCAAATAAAGTAGAAGTTAGCTTCCTGCTACTCTTCTGTTCACTATGGATTGAGTATACTTTGGGGTGTCAGTCTTGAGAACTTTTATAACACTAATTTTCTGGATGTCTCAAATGAATAGCCTAAGAATAACCTTTTAGATTAGAACAAAATCTTTTTTGTAAATTGAAGGAATACTTCAAATAATGAACGAAAACATATCACTATGAGGAACAATCAGGACTCGATTTGCCTACATAATGTAGTAACATAGCCAAGTGTTCTAGGCATAATGGTGATGAAAGAGCGTAAGACTTGGAATATGAGGAGCTGGAGTATGAGGAGCTAGACATTCCCCCTGGCTCCACCATTTAGTACTTTACTGATCATGGGCAAGTCTCTTAAACTCTGTGAGTCATTCTTGAAACAGGCATAACAAAACTCCACTCACAGCACTGCTTTCCAAATTCTAAACTTTCAGAAAAAAGTAAAAATTTTTTAAAAATATGTGTGAGAGCAATTTGTGGAATTGATATATGAGTTTTAGCTCTTTATTTCTCTAAGTAATAGAAGCCTCCAGTATTTTACTATCATTTAATATACCATCAATATTGTTTCATAAAATGAAGGACATTTAAAACCAAAAAAAGTTTTAAAAATCATAATATCAAAATGAAGAATAATTCTTTAAATGGTATTTTATCTTCATAAAAAATGTGGAATTTTGTTCTTGTTTTCTCATTTTTCCATGGACCAGTAGAAATATCTTGGATGGGAACTCTCAACTCATAGGGTTACCAGAGAAACATTACAACTATTAATATTCTCACTATTATTATGCATATACATAAAATTAATTATACATCTGCTCAAAAAGTACACTGTTCTGAATCTTAATTGGAGACAAATTGCATTTAATAAAAAATTTGAAAATAAAAATCAAGTAAAATGAAGTCCTCAATGCAACAGGAGTCTGATAGTAAAGTCATCTTCAAAAGAGAAATCTTTACCTAAAACTGAATATTCATTAAATTTGCCATTTTCAGATTGTGAACATTTTTATTACATATTAATTTTATTAATGTAGTCTGCTATAACCTGCTTAGTTGAAAACATAAAGACTTACGTCTTTCAGTTACTTATGGTAACATGAGTATTTAAGACAGGACAAAAATAATCTATTTTTCCTGGTAAATTATTTAAGTCAACTAAACAATTGGATGGACTTTGTTTTGTACTAAGCCTTATCACATTAGCAGTCCACTGAGATGAGGCATCCTATCTCATTAATGAAAAGTAAAATTGCTGAATATATTTCCTAATTAGCCCGAGTTAACTTGTTTTGTTGAAGCTAGAGGTGTCACGTCTTTATATTGACAACAAATACCAGAAGCATAACTAAATATCAAATAAATGCCCTTGGAGGTGTGAGCGGGTACTGAAATTGGCACTTTAGGAATCAGAACCACAGTGAAATATTACTGGCATTGCTTCTGAAGAAATAAATATCACAGCAAACACTCCCCAAACATCCTCCTGAATCTTCTTTACAGACTGTGGGTTTAATATGTGATAGAAAACACACACACAACCACATTTCCGAATCAAATTCATAGCTCTTAGGTAATTGTGAGAGGAGCCGTCTAATTGGAAATTTTGATATCTGCCACCTCAGGTCAAATTGATATGGGAATTAGTCATGAAAAGGAAGATTGGAAGATGA
Source organism: Ceratotherium simum simum (assembly GCF_057802395.1). Taxonomy (NCBI): domain Eukaryota; kingdom Metazoa; phylum Chordata; class Mammalia; order Perissodactyla; family Rhinocerotidae; genus Ceratotherium; species Ceratotherium simum. The sequence continues at coordinate 48,855,422 of NC_141918.1, read as the reverse complement.
ATCAACAATTAACCATAATCCCCATTACGGAAGTTTAATCATAATTAATTTGCAAATACTGATTAGTTGTTGGCATGCTTCCCTTATTTAAAAGGAGAGAGAAATTTATAACATTCTCAACAGAGATAGCTATGCAAGTCAATCCAAAGGTCTATTGCATCTGAAAATTGGCGAGGGAATCGTTGATGAAGTAAACCTTTCAAACTGGTAGTTTTTAATGGGGAAGCATAATCTATTAACAGTCAGGAACTTCAAGTTTCCTTTCCCTTGTATAGTAATTAAGTCCAGACCTTCCAGATTTATTCTAGCTCTTTATTGAATTTGTGGAATTTTATCATCTGTTGCTCCAACTTTTACTAAAATATATTCATATGGGTTATTGCCAGATTTTTATCCTCTAGATTATTATACTTTCGAAATTTCTAGTTCCAAAACGGGACTCTGAAATGTAATGAAGCTGGTAATTTAAGATTAAATTTATCATGCAAAGTAAATCTAGGCTAAGTTTAAAAAACACTACAAGTAAATAAAAATGGGAAATACAAAACATACCTCATACGCACCTTGCTTTACTAAAACAATTTATTCACTTTTTCATCCCAGTATGAAAATACGGAGTAGGATTGTCTAAATATAGATGTCTTCCATTGAGACACAAGAGAACCTGAATATAGAACTCCGAAGAGAAAAGTAACAGAGTTGCTCTTGGACTCAATTTGGCAAATGCATTTCATCCATTTTTTCAACCAAGAGTCTCCACTCAATTATTTTCCACCCCAATCATCCTGTCTCCATAACTGTACACATTTTCTTCTCCTTCTCCTCCTTCTTAGCTCAGGTAATTCAGCTTTTTAGTGCCCAAGTCTGACCACCTTCTTGGAACTTTCTCTTGCTACTTCAGTTTCCACTGACGTTTTTCTTCTAATAAGAAATTTATGATATGTACCACATAGTATAGCCCTGAGTTTACTGTTTTGAATATTTGTTTAATTGCCTTCTATATCCAAGGCTTATTTACCCTAACATTGTACCTATAGGGAGGAACTACACATATATGTATGTATATTTATATACATACATATATACACACACACGTATATATGTATACACACACACACATACATTTGATTTTACATACTTTAACTCTTCCTCTCTGCCTAGCCCATCCTAAACACGCATCTACATGCTCCTAACCACCCGCCCACCACTCCTCCCAACCATTTCCATGCCTCCAGGCTTTCTCACATTCTCTATGAAATCATCAAGGCCACCAGCTCCTGAACCCACGGCAGTTTCTCCCTATCAGGCTTCATCTTCTTCTCTAATGAATTTAAAGCTCATAGTCCATCAATTCACTTATTTTCTGGCCTTTACTTCAATTTTCTTGCTTTTGATGTTTCCCCAGCACTCTGACCTACATCCTTTGCCGGTATCATTCTACAGACGAATAGCAAAGAGATGGGAAGTGTTCATCACTCCCCACTCCTACCCCATACCATACAATCTACACCATAGAAAAGAACCAGAGTCATTAAAAGATGAGGAAGGTTTTGGATGGTTGCCATCTTTGGTTTCTTACCATTTTTTTTGTTAAAGATTCTGTGATATACAAGACCAGAAATTTTAATCACAAAAGTCCCAATTCTCCAAATATATTAATGTTTTCAGCATCTCTAAATTATATAATAGAGAGGGGACTATGCATTCTTCCCTTTAACCAGCTCTGAGAAAGAAGGCACAATGCCTCCCAACTCTCTTTTGAGATAAAAAATGTAAACTGCGAGAGAAAGCTTTCTTCATTTTATAAATTTTACAACTGAAACAGAAAAAGAAGAAAACCTAAGCAAATTTAAAAATAAGACCATCGTGAAGCTTCATTCCCGTTATAACTCACCTCAGTGACATTAAGTATTCTCTTTATTAACCTCCTCAATGTATATATTTGATGATTTCCCAATGTCTATCTTTAAATCAACCTGCATCTCTAGAATTATCTCACAGCATTCTCCTCTTCTCCACATAAAATCTTTACTTGTTAAACCAAATCACTTATAGTTCTCTGAATATATCATGCTGTTTCATACCTTCAAGATTTATGTATGCTTTTTCTTTTATAATACTCTTCCCCTATTCATCCTACTAACTGTTATTTTCTCAGAACATGGGTCGCTTCCTCCCAGGAATCTCTACATGTTCCCTTAGCACTCAATTTACTGTTTCCTCTATTTCCCCTCTAAGTCCCTTAAGTCAAGGGCTATGTATGATTTAACATTACACTCCAGTACAATGCATTGCTCATAGCTGGTGTTCAAATGCTTGCTGAATAAATACATGAATGAATCTGATATATCAGTGTGGTTCCTAGAGGCCACCAAGCGGGCTTTGTATGGCAGTTCTCCTTAAAGCACTCTTGTGGTATCTAAGAATCCTCATTATCTGGCTCTAGCCTCTGCACCAGACTCCTCTCTACCCTCTACCTTCTGATACTTTCAGTTCTAGGCATTTCTAATTACTTGTAGTTCCCTGAGCAAGTAAAGTTTTCTGTCTTGTTCTGATCTCTCTTCCTGGCATTCCTTCTCTTCCCTCTGTGTCCTCTTTACCTGCGTAGCTCGTACCTGTCCTTGGAGCTCAGCTGAGATATCACTTCTCTGACAAGCTTTCATTACACCAAGACTGAATTTCTGATCCTCCTCTCCCTCCCTCAGGCTCCTGTGTTCATTCTCTCCTTTGTATTTACCACACTGTATAGCAATAGTCTGCCTTTTGCCCATTTCTTCATTAGTTGAAGCCAGGGACCACACTTTATTCCTGTTGGATCCCCAGCACAGTACCTGGCATGTAAGTGACCAACGGATCACTATAGCCTGAATTAATAACAGCATCCTCAGATACTATTCTGGATGTAGTAAACTACATGACTGCCACAGGTCTTCAGCTAGAAAACCCTCCTCCAGCACTGTACCTGGTTCATATAAGGAACTCCAATCATGTTTGTCCAGTGACAGAGAGTAGCTGCAAAGAAGCTCACAGTGGAAGAAAAGTTCTAGGAATTTGGGGATCACAAGCCCTTTGACTTTCATGCAACTTGGCCTCAAAATCTCTCAATTACAGATCCTACCCAGTGCCACACAAATACATATTAAAATACATACGGTATGGATTGCTGCTGTTTTGATTGCAGATTCGACATTGAGGATTCCTCACGGGCTGCCCAGGGACATGCTCTACCAATTTGCAATACATTTCAGGTCCTTTTTCTCCACATGTTGCATTTGTGGTGATGAGAGCATTAGAAGCAAGATTCAGGACAGCAGGGAATAAACCTGAAAAAGATGGACAAATGAAAGTGTGTGGGCCAGAAATGATGTGGTATGAATTTGCTGTATTTTAAAATGAAATTAAGATAGGATATTTTTCAGAGCATTAAATTAATTGAAAATAAAATCATCAGTGATAATTAAATATCTGACTTAATTAAGTACACTACATAAATAGCATGTGTTATCAAATGAACATTTCCTTTTTTTTCTTTCTGGGTCTTAAATACAGAATCTAAAGCTATCTTAATTTTTAACCTCTAGTACTTAATTAGAAAGAAAATCTTGTCTCTAACACACAGTTTAAAAAAATCTTCCATTCATATTATTGGCAAAAGTCTTACTGAAGCTTCCATCCTCCATTTCCACTGTTTTATATCTAGTAGTAAACTATAATTATATGTAAAGATTTTGGACAGCTATGCATCTATGTTTTTCGTGGTCATTTTTATCCTCCAATTATCACTTGTCATAAATGGTTATTGTAACTCCTTTACGTCTAGAATGAAAAAGTTAGAAAATTATGAAAGATTTTAGAAAACCATTCTTTACTGCCTTCTTCACTATACAGCCATATTAGACAGGAATATCTTACCAGAAATAAGTAATCATAGTAGTCCATGATCATATGCCAGAAATTATTTCTCAGATAAAACTGTTTGGCTTGCTCAGAGACAATCTCAGCGACCCTTTTCAGTCTAGAGCTGGGGAGGCCTTTCATTCCATAGAAGAAGCCAACTCAGGCTCCTTACTTTCTGGAATTACTGTCAATTCTGCTTCATACTGTCTAGTATTTGTATTTTATAGACCTCTTTTCAATGACAATATAGTAAAGTCACTTATCAGAAGCCACTCTTCAACTGAAAACTCATCTTGGAGAATGTGCACTTAAGATTATAGATAATTTGACTCAATTTAGGCAAGGAACACGCTGGCCATCTAGGTGGTCTCTGCTCTACACACACGCCAAGTAGGTCCATATCAGTTCAACCTCTGACAGAAAGTCCTTCACTGACTAAATCGTATGTCGGGATGTTTTACTGAGATCCCTAGGGTTTTGAGTTCACAAGTGTTTTCTGCTTTATCTTCAAAACTTAGCACATGCTGGGTACAGAGTAAGCACTCAATATACTTGTAAAATGAAGGAATTATAAATATTGGCCTCATAAATATTCTTCTGCATCATCTGAATAATAATAATAACAATAGGAATAATAGTAATATCCAGCAATATTGAATGTTTATAATATGCTAGGCACTATTCTGTCAGGGAGTGTTCTAACACTCTTTATCTGCATGGACTAATTTGCTATGCACGACACCCAACACACTACATACTACTATCACCCCTGTTTTATTAAGATGTTCAGTAACCTGCTCAGGATTATAGCTGGCAAGTAGCAGAGCTGTGATTTGAGCCCGTGTAACCTGGCTCCAGAGTCTGTCCTCTTAATCACTATATTGTATGGTCTCTACAAATGTCATGTGAAACTTAACATAAATCTGGCGTGATTTGTGGTCCTGGTTAACCTTAGAATTGCATTGAAATAAACAATAGTACAGCAAATAAAAAATAATTTGAAATAATTTGAAGCTATTGTAAGCGCTCTCAAAAATTTCTAAGAGGTAAGTGAATTCATAAGACCAGGCAATACCTCAATTCTCATCTCAGTCACTCTCAGGGTCTCCACAAAAAACTGCCTCCAAAAATCTTTTGTTTCTTCCCTTCCTCCCCACTGTCACCAGTCTCTAAAATGCCTCAGATTCTGCTGTTCCAATCTAGCACACTCCCACCCCATTGCCCTCCTGCTTTGTGCTTTTCTCCAGCTAAGAGTTATTTGAGGTTTGCAATTTCCCCTTGTTTGCCAAGAGTTCAGAACTGCCATTTTTACTTAATTGCAGGCACTACCTCATTCATTCTTCCAGATAAATTTATCTCCCTCCCACCTCTCCCTCATCTCTATGCTCTGGCCACCACTCAATGAGACATTCCATCAATGTGTATCCGGTCAGCTAACATAATTACTGGTCAGAAAAATATTAGCCATTCATAAAACTATTATTTATTTCATGAGGAAAGGTAGAGTGTTTTATCAAAGGTAAAGTACTATACAAAGGTTACTTACTATCATTTTTTTAGTTTTACCTCTGTATGCTAGGCTTATTGGAAACAGCTTCAATTCTGTGAAGTTTGTCAACTTACAGATTTCAAAATAATTTCATCATCCCCAGCGCATTATCTCTCTACCTTAGATGTTTTATTCTCTAGGTTGGTAAATAACATGGGATTAAATAAATAAGATTTGTCTATATATCTTTCTCTTCTGTCATTTATCACCATTTTGCATTTAACTGTACAATTATTATTTCATCAAGTATGTGTTGAGCACATACTCTGCTAGATATCATAAAAGATTTGGGAATGAAAATACTATTGAGACGGGCTCATTATGGGAAGTGAACTTGAGCTGAATCTTGAAGGAGAAATAGGAGTTTATCTGGCAGAGAAAGGAAGAAGGAAAAAAGAAACACACCAGGCAGTGGGAATAGCATATGAGTATGGACTTGATTGTGAAAGTTTATGTGGATTTGAGTGACTGACACAGTACTTGAATTTGTAATTTTTCTACCCTGTTAGATTATGTGATTGTGTATGTATAGATATGGATGTGGAAACAGATATAGAAATAGGTACATATAGATTACACACAGGGTATATACATAGTGATTCACATATATACCAACATAAACCACTGCCTATCAGTCACTATTAGTAATTTGTTTTAGGGGGCTTTTTCCAGGTCTTTAAATTTTTAATTTCTATTGTGAAAAAAGAAAAAGGTAGTAAGAAGGAAGAGATATGCTGGGAATCCTGTTATAAGAGGGCAAAACCTTATCTCTTACCTGGCTGGCCTGCAGGATGAGTTCAGGTCCCTAAGCCCCCGTCTAGCCCTTCCAAACAAAGCCAGTTTACTTACACAAAAGCCATCTCAGGCAGGAGCCAGCATCTTTAAAACTGCCCCAGGACATTGTCATTTTGGCTCTGTGATCTTTGTCTCCTCCCTCACCTCAGACTAGTCCTGACCTGGCATTCTGTTTTGCAGCTTCCCATGCCCTGCTTTGGTGCAGCCCTGTGAGACCTGATTTGAGTTGCGTTGGTCTATACTTTCTCAGATCTGAGCAATCATGGAAGGGGGCCCAAATGGAAAGATGGATGGGGAAAATTATCTCACTGTTCATTGTATGTTCCAAAAATATAGAATTGGATTACACCCAATTTCCTCACAGAATTAAATGAATAAAATGTGAACAAAATGACATGGCTATAAAAGGATTACAAGTATGGAAGTTAACATTGATTCAGAAACTTTCATATTCATTAAATTGTATGGTTTAATCCCCCAGTAACCCCACTGTGTAGATTTTATTAATCTCATTTTACAAATGAAGAGAGTGCAGCTCAGAGAAGATAAACAATATGCACAAAGTTATGAATTACTAAGATTGATAACTAAAATTTGAACTCAGCTCTTTACTTCAGAAGACTTACTCTTATCAGGCCATGAAGAGCCAAAACCTGACCCTCAGCAAAGCTTATCAACTTACGTATTTAATAAAAGAAATAACTTACCCAGTCACCACCCCTTTGTTGTTTCATAGAGTTTTCTAATCATAGAGATATTAATAAAATTTACATTTATTATCTTTCAGTTCTTTCCATCGATTTGTTTCTGTTACGCTTATTGATCATGTGCTCAAAATTAACATTTTCACAATTTAATTGCCTTGCTTTGTGGTTAGGAAACAGTTGTCTTTTGAAATTTTATCAGCTATTTTGTTGTTTATTTCAAAAAAAAGTCAGTTAAGTGTATTGTCAGAGAAGGTCCCCAATTAGTTGCTAACAACCAATTTGAAGAGTCAGTCAATATCCGAGCTTTCATTGAATCTTCAGCAGGTTGTGTTATAGATTGCAGCCCGTTTTCATTGTATGTTAAATCTATTAGACTATACTTATTTATACCCATTCAAAAGCAGCAGAGCAATATTTATTGCCATATTCAATATGGGTTACTTGGTTAAGATTATGTAAACGTTGAGTGTAAATGAACTATAAATAGCTGGTGAACCTTTACAGAGTATTGACTTACAGCCACCTAATTCAATTTGAGGTCATGTAATGTTAATGACATAAAAGCCAGTCATCATTATCCATACAATCATGATTGACACTTTTTTTTTCTGAATAGTATCTAGACTAAGTAAATTTAGTCAGAGTTGTGGCTTATGGAACAAAGTCTGAAAAGAAAACAAATAATATTTATTCTCTCTATCGTATATATTTTTACTAGTGATTAGAATAAATATATACGATAGAGAGAATAATATAAATATTATGTTCTATAATATATACATTTAGTAAATAGATAATCTAGAAAAAAGCTAAGTCTATAGCATGTGGAAAATAGAAATTTTGCTATAATATGGCAAACATTTAGAAAATTCACCAAATTTTCACTGTTTTTATTTGGATGTTTTTATACTATCTTTTCTTGCCCAAATACTATGGTATGTTCATACAAGTTTGCATAATAATTTTGATGATCTGCATTCTCAAAATTCCACATTCTGGTTTCACAGGCAGAAGCATTTTTAAAACCTGTGTATGTATGGAGGTTCTAATTTTAGTAATTGTGGAGTAGCTCCTGTTGGGCCAAACCTCTTACACATAACAACTATGAATTCAGAACAAAATATATTTTTAAAAGATCCCAAATAGTTGAAGACATTGGAGAACAACCCAAAACAAGTAAGCCAGAAGAAATGTGTCTGCTTTGAAGAAAGAAGATATTGGATGTGCTCCAGACTACACCATGCGAGGTGGCTAAAACTCAAATAGAAACCCACAATTTTACTGTCTTTTTTTTTTTCACTGTCTTGAAGAACCAGAGAACAGAACTAAGACTAAGACTAAGAACAATCACAGCTGCTGTAAAGTGAGGAAGACATACTGGAAAAGAGAAAGCCACAGAAAGGGAGCCTCAAAATATGTGTATAAACTCCCAAATCTCTCACTGATACCAGACCTACATATGCCCCAGGCAGACTCCAAGTACCCCACTGGGGCTAAAAGAACAAAACAGAGACCACAGTGGCTGCATTTCACAGGAAAGACAAGAGTTTGGAGTTTGAGTCCAGACAAGGTAACCAACTGATACAACACAAAAATAAAATACAGGTGACTATCCTTCAGAAAAACATAACAGAATCCTGAGTTTCTAAGGTGTATCATTCACAACGTCCAGAATGCAATTTTTTAAAAAATACTGAATGTACAAACAATAAAATGCCACCCATACTTAGGAGAAAAGCAACGAATGAAGACCAACATTGATAGCAACCAGATGTTAGAATTAGCATACAAGTATTTTTAAGCAGCTTTTATAACTATGATCAAGGACACACAAAAATGCTTATAATGAAAAGACAAATAGGAAATCTCAGCAGAGAAACTACAAAAAAAATACCAAATATAAATTCTAGAACTGAAAAATGCAATATCTAGAATTAAAAAAATCACTACATGCTATCAATAGAAAATTGGAAATTACAGAAGTGTAAGTAAACAAATATAGATTGACAGACTTTTTTCCTAATTTCTTTAAATACATATTAATGTTTAAAGAAAAATTGTAATGTTGCCTTGGGGGATTACAATGTATGTTGATGTAATACTTATGACATTATAATAAACGAATAGTGGGTGGGGGGATCATGGTAAATGAACCTACGTATTTGCAAGGTTCTTATGCTTTACATAACTCAGTACAATATTAAAAAGATTGACAACACCAAATGTTTAAAAGTTGGTGGAGCAACTGGAACTCTACTCCATTGCTGTTGGGAGCATAAATTAATAAAACTACTTTAGAAAACACGCATTTTATGATAAATTTAAACCTGGACCTACATCATGACCCCAAAAGTCCACTCTTAGGTAAATACCCAAGAGATATGACAGTATACGTCCATGAAAAGACCTATATAAGAACGTTCATGGAGGCTTTTATCATAACAGCCAAACCTGTAACAGCCCAGGTTTTCATCAATGGGAGAATTGATACAGAAACTGTGGTATATTCATACAACAGAATACTATTCAGCACTAAAATGCAACAAACCACTGATAGATGCAACAAGATGACTCCCAAACCATATGACAAATAAAATTAGCTTTACAAAAAAGAATGCATACTCTATTATTCATTTATATGACCTTTTAGAAAAGGCAAATCTAATCTTTTGGGAAAATGAAATAGAAAAATGGTTGGCTCTAGCAATAGAGACTGACAGGGAAGAGGCACAAAGGAAATTTCACGGGTGATGGTAATATTCCTGATGGGAGTTTGTTTTATACAGGTGTATACATTTGTTAAAACTCATTGAACGTTACACTCAGTGAGTGAACGTTACTTGTGCATTTCACTATTGGTAAATTTTAGCTTAAAAAAGAAAGTAAATCAATGTTGAACTCTAGTTAATGATATTCATGATGAAGTGTTTAGGCATAAAGTTTACAACGGTATAAGAGACTTATGAATAGTTATGTACAGATAGATAGATGTATGATAAATCATATACAGTGAGATGTCAATTTTAAAATCTAGACGCTGAACATATGGGTGTGCAGTGTATGATTCTTTCAACTTTTCTGTATGTGGGAAAATTTTCTTAATCAAATCTGACATAGGATCTATAGAAATATTATATATACGTATATATATGTGTAAGTATATATCTGTGCATATCTGTACATATGTATATATTGATTTATCTTATCCTTTGGCTGTTACAAATTGTCAATAGCAGTAACAATAAAATTTTATATCAACATTTCTTAAATTAAATGTGGAAGAGGTTGTTGATACTACAAAGGGAAACTGTCTTTTCGATCCCGTTCAGAATCAGAGGAAACCAGCAAAAGACAGCCCTGGATTAGCAAAACATCTGGGCGCTTCAGATGCCCACAGGCCGGCAATCAGCAGATGACTCTATTTTCCTTGTACAGTGTTCCAGTTCGTCCAGCTTTTATTTCATAACAATGAAGAACTTTGACTTAGAATCATATTTAATACATAAGTGTTATCATTTGAAGAACTACAAGTGAGCCGGAGAGAAACGCACTTAAGGTCCTAGCACATGATCTGCCGTGTGTCAAGATTCAGGCTGGTTCCTCGGGCTGCAGGGTTATGTTTCTCCAGGTGATGAACTAGAAGGTTGTTATCTGGTAGCAAAAAGAATTCAGTTCAAAGAAGCCTCGTTCAACTTTGAATTTTACAAATGAAGAAAAGAATTCTCAGAACTTAAATTGAACAGCTAGTTATCAAACACAATTATTGTAATCCCAAATGAACTAGAAATAATTTTATTAAAGATCCACCTTGTCTCACTCCCCTCCCTGCTCTAAACGAAAATCCTTTTCACCTCCTACATCATTCCTGAGTTCTAGGCCATCGCGTTCTCCTTCTCCTTTCTACATGCACGCTCGCAGGCCAGCTTCCATCACAGTTTTACAAGTCCTGTAATTTATTTCCAAATTTCTCCATTTTAAGAAAGCACTCTTTCACCCTTCTTACTGTAATGGAAGCCTTGATTTCCTCTGACAGTGACACTTCTGTAGATCTCTCCAGTGGATCCTTAGAATCACTGGGAGAGGAAAAGTAGCCGCCTCTGGCTTCTGAATCCTACTTACAAATCAGTTCCTCTCATTGTCACTCGTAACTTCTTTTTAAAAAATTGAAATCATCGACCTTCTCCACGTGCTCATCTCCATTATTGACTGACTTCATGAAGCCCATCCACAAAAATACTGGTAACTGATTCACAGTTATCTTTATTTCCCAAATTTTGCCATTCTTACTAAATAGGTGAACATAAACCAGCATTAATAAGATGTTATTCCACAGAAACCAGAAAATGTTAAAATGTACTTTGAGGACAAATATTTCTCATTTCTCACCATTCTAAGATTTCTGCTTCCAATTTATTTTTTTGCCTCTAGCTTAACAATATCTATCTATCTATCTACCTATCTATCTACCTATCTATTTATCTATCCATCCTTTTATATAAGTACATCCTAGCCTACCTTGTTTCTACTGCAACTGCACCCTGACAAGTCTCCTGTAAGACTCCACTTCCATACCTCTTCCACACTGCCATGGAAATTATCTTCCTAAAAATTAAGTCTGATTATGTCACCTTCTTGTTTAAAGACCTCTGTGAGTTGCCTGTTGCCTCTAGCATAGCAGACAAACTCCTTGGTAATCTGAACATTTATAATCAGGCCCCCATCTACCTCTCTAAACTCATCTGTTTCCATCCTCTTTCATGCCTTCCTACACGTCCAGTGTACTGACATCTTACTATTTACAAATATACCAGAGGCTTTGACAAGTCTTGGCCGTTATGATATCTTGTCCATTCTACATAAAACATTTTTCTTTTTTTGTTATGTGGTCATCTACTCATCTTTCGTGACCCAGTTCAAATACCCCTGCTCGGTGAAAGTGTTTCCTGACTTCACCACACAGAATTTGTTGTTTCCTTCTGATGTCTACATGGTACTTAGTTGGTATTTATTATAACCCTCATGACACTGAAACTTTAATATCTTTTACAGTGGATCTCCAGTCTATAACATTACTTTGTACAGCGTTAACACTAGCTAGCAAATAACAGCAGTCAAATTTAAACTTACTGAATGAGAACAAATACATGCACTTGTATAATCTTTCTGGAGAGAAATCTGGCAAACAAAAACCATTAAACTAATCAGACCCTTGATTTAGTAGAAATGTAGAACTCTGTTTTGGTACTCAGTGGTACTCGGCTCATTGAAATAATTCCAAGAAATTCAAGCTATTTGAAAAAGATAGTAGACCCTTATCATTTCTTGGCTGTCCAGCATCTAGCCTCCATTTCTGTTCTTGGGTAACTGGCATTGTATTTAGTATGGAGGGTATGCAGTACCCTACCTCCTGCCAAGGAAGGAGAAGTAGGAAAGATCTTTCTCCTCCTCTCCCCTTAGCAATTTGGGCAAGTGCAGGTGACCTTGGCCTAGGGCTCTGGATCTTGAGCACTTGAAGTACAGGACTGGGGAGATAAAGAAAATAAGATCATGACAGTGACAGAGATAATAGTACCAGTAAGGGTGGGAGAGGAAGAGGTGACAGCCATATCTGCAAAGAGACCCCAACTAGACTATGCAGTCAGTGAAATCTGGGAATGGCCTTGATGTCTGTCATTTCCTAAGCTGGTTTTCAAATCTTTCTAACAATTCTGTAAGTTATGTGATATGTTTCAAATACATTTCTGCTTAAGTTAAACAGTTTTGGTGATTTCTATTGCTTGTGATCAAGAAGCCAGATGTATAAAATGATCAAATGTCATGTTTACACATCCCCCCACATACTCACACACACAAACACACACAGGCATACACATCCACACATACATAGTGAAGATAGGAAGATCAAAAGAGAGTAACTTTATCATAATTGACAGAATGGATAATATGTATACAATTGCTTCATTTAAACATCTTTAGGATAAAATGTGAAGGGGCAGTAGTAATGACAACAATCACAACTATTTACACAAAGACCCAATGCTTATACATGGTCGTGATCAGAAGTGGCCAATTTAAAACTTCTGTTTCATGGTGCAAGTTTCCTTTAAGGTTTTTTTTTTTTTTTTTTTTTCCATTGTGCTCTTTATTTTGATTACCCTCAACTGTGTGAAGTTCAGTAAACCGTGATTTTAAAATGACCACAATTTAACTCATTTTTTTAAAGAAAATCTTTCTAATGTAGTCTGGCAAAGAGAATTTTTTAATATATTTTCTTATTTTCATCAGTTTAAATACTAAACTAAATGAATATTGTGACGTAGCTGTCTTCATTCATGTTATAATATTTTTTATTAACACTGTGATATTGATGTATATGTTTATATATTGGTATACACAATATATGTATTTTAATTTCTCAAATAATGCCTCTTATTAACATCTATAGTCCAGTTTGCAGAGACCATCATGAATATAATGATAATAGATGGTACTTGGAGACTTGCTAGGGAAAAGTCATCAAGTCAATGAAACAATTCTCAATATATTCAATTTTTTAATAACTTTTTAAAATCATCGTGTACTGTTTACAGCAATACATTACATATCTCTTTCTCTCTCTCTCTCTCTCTGTCACTCTTTCTTTCTGTCATCCTAGTCTTGGTACACAGTACTTCTCCTGCTTGTTCATGCCAAGCACCTACTGCCTCTCAAAAGAATAAGATCAAGCTGTCTGTTTGAATATTTCTAACTTTCCATTTCAGTCTTCTAGGTCTGTGGAGCATTTTTAAGAATATTCATTCAAGCAGAGCTGTTTTGCAAGTGATTCGGTATTTGAAACACAAAAGCGAACCTGCCAATTTAAAATGTTCTAAGACGTGTCAAGGAAGAAAAGGAGATACTTGTCTGTTGAAATCCTGAGCTATGTGGGTGTGTAGAAACATATTGGTATAAAACAAAAATGGTACAAAACAAAATGTTGCCGAAGAGAATGATTTCCAGCTGTGCGCTGCAGGAAGTAACTTAATGCTCTTGATCCACAATGCAGATGAAGAGTTTTATAGAACTAGAAAATCAGTCCAATTTGAACTAATAGCCATCCAGACACAACAATGCTCGTAAGCCGGAAAAAAATAACGTTGAATTCAAGTTGTTCAGAAGCAAAAAACTACAAGAAGATCACGTATTCTAGTCCTAACTCGTGTTTGCAGGCCTTTCAAATTCGTGTTCTACTGTTGCTTAGTTCAACCCTTTTCAGCTTCCAAAATAAAAGGACATTTTTGGAGGCTTCTGAGTTGGTTTGTTCTCCTTTCTTCTTTTTTAATCAGAAAAAGCAGGACATGTTCCTCTGTGGACTTAATTTTTAAAATTCTTTATTCTGTTCCTTCCAAACAGATTAAGATGAAAATATAAGCATTTTTTATTATCATGAGAAACAAAATAAACCAGGTGTAACCACACATACTTCAATGGATCTTAAGTAGGTCTTACTTACAGAATATCAATCCAGGACTACGAGGACCATTATGAACTCAAATGCCATCTTAGCCATTTGGCCCAGCCAAGCACTATAGGATTTTATTAAATTCCTGACAAAGGGCATCATTGATCTTATCAAGGCAGGATTACATCATGAATTTGCAGTGACCTAAAACTTTAACATACATAAGAAAATAATTACCATTATAACCTGGATTTTTTATAAGAGTACTAACAGATGCACCAGGAAGAATGTAACAGTGCGTCTCTGTAACAGGGACCTCAAGCAAGGCATTTGTACTCTAACTTCCGCAAACTTCTCCAAATATTTATTTTTTAATTTTTTTGTGTGCGTGTGTGAGGAGATCAGCCCTGTGCCAACATCTGCCAATCCTCTTCTTTTTTTTGCTGAGGAAGACTGACCCTGGTCTAACATCGTGCCCATCTTCCTCCACTTTATGTGGGTTGCCGCTACAGCATGGCTTGCCAAGCATTGCATTGGTGTGGGCACAGGATGCCAACCGGCGCACCCTGGGCCACCGCAGTGGAGCGTGTGCACTTCACTGCTTGCGCCACCGGGCCAGCCCCTCCAAATATTTTTTGAAACCAATTCTAACCACCCTCTGCTTGGTAAATTGAAGTTGACCAGACTACCTCTCAAAAAGGTATAAAAATCAATCAAGATTTCTTGAAACGCAAAACAAAAACAAACAGCAAAAAATCACCTCTAGGGCTACATTGAATAGATTATTTATCTAACTTCAAATCTATTGCCCCAAAATATAGGTCCCCACTGCTCCCACTTCCATCATTTGTTGAGTACCTATTCTGATGGACATTGCTCCGGTCACAAAATTTCAAGTCCTTACAATTTGGGTGGAAATCTTACCCACTGTCCATTTAAAATTAGAATCTACGAACTGCTTTATTTTGTTTTTTTTTTAATGTTCCACTTGTAGAACAATCCTGAATCACTCTAAAGGTTTTCAAAATCATATGATAAAAAATAATTATTATAGCTGGGGCACTTATTTAGAATGTTCTAGCACTAGGGTACCCAAAATATTCATTGAGGGGGTGGCAGCTGGGGAGAAATAGACTGCTTCCAAGCTTCTTCTAACTTCATTTCGTCATTATCAACAGAACATATGTTCGGTATCTGCGCTCCTCTGCCTGGCTTCCAAAACCAAGTCTATAAACTAGATGTCTCTTTGGCAGGTCTGCCTGCAGACTCAAAATGAGAAGTAAAAAAAGGCAAAGGAGAGGAAATGTAAAACACTTTTAAACCACTGAAAATGAAATTTAGAGCCTTAAATTGGCAATTACCCCACAACAGAGGTGTTTGTATTATGGAAATACACAAATCGAAAACTTTCTGCCTGTGTCTGCTAACGATCCAACATATAAAAATAAAAATATGATAAATCTCTAAACTAATTGTTATGGGAGAAGCATGAGCTTATATTCATGTCTCTCAAACAAGAATATCAGAAGGGGCTCATGTAAGCTTTGATGCACAGAACGGCAGCAGGAAAGATACTGTTCCCCATGGGCCCTGCTCTTTAAAGACTGCTAGACAATTTCTTAACGCTAATGATAAAACTGACATTAAAAAAAACACTGTTCTACATTGTGTTTCCCCTGGTTTAGAAGACCTAGACAAAAAGAAACAGAAAAGTCACATTCATTTACTTTGCTCTTTTTCATTTGTTTTTATCAGTAAGTACTAGAGTTCTTTGGGGTATAATCCTGGATCATTTTCTTATTTCATTCTCCTCCCCAAATAATCTCATCCATTTCTAAACCATTTACATACCATCTGCATAGTCAACAACTCCTAAATTATATCTCCAGGCTCGATATTTTTCTGAAGCTCCAGGCTCATTTATCCAACTGCCAGGTTGACACCTACACTTGGATGTTTCAGGAGCATTTCAGAATTAATCTCACTAAAGCAGAGCTCATGATTTCCAGTGCTCCAGCACCACCGCCAGCCCCATCCCTCCACACACACCATGAATTAGCTACTCCTGAGTTCTCCCTAGCTCACCACATTTTCCTTTACCCTCCCGGAGTCTCACACAGAAAACTAGGAGTCATTGATGTCATTTCATCACTAAATACTATGCTAACTCCAAAATTAATTTCAGATCCATTGGTTTCTCTCCAGCACTCCTGCCAACACTCGGGGCCAAGTCACAAGCATTTTTAACATCTGGACTTCTGTAATAGCCTCTTAAACGGACGCGTGATTACCCTTTGCCTTTCTTCAATTTATTTTTAACAAAATGGATTTTCTCAAGATGCAAATCTGATCAAGTTACTTCTTTTAAAATCTTCCAATGGATTATAATTGTACCTAGGTTAAAATTGAAAATTATTATCCTGGTTTACAGTATCCTCTTATCACATTCAAAGAATACTGCCTTTAGTCAGTTTCTAGACCAAGGCTCTGCTTTTTCCTTCCTCAGGACTTTGCCTAGAAATTCTTGTTCCTTAACTTTCCTCCACTCTTCATACCTTCTTATATTTCACAAGTATTTCTTCCTTATATCTTATTTCCTCTGGATCTTTCCTAACCCTTTCTAAATAGTCCCCCATTACAATCCCTAATTATGCCTTACTTTTCCTGTGTAGCACTGATTGCAATGTGAAATTTTATATAATGATTATTTATCTTTTGCTGGAACAGGAGCTCCATGGTGGAAAAAGCCATGTTTATTATGATTATCTTGTTTACCACTTCATTTTCAGAACCTTGACAGGGCTGAACACATAAAGGTGCCCAAAAACATTCTCCAATGAGAAATCCATCTTAGAATTTAGGGCATAAATTGTGTGCAGTGTATCTGTTCTGAAGAAGTGGAAATCTTCCTTTTGTCAAAATATAAAAAGAATGAAACATAAAAAAGGCAAAACACGACAAAAGCAACATACCTAAAAACCCCACAGATACATTTCTTTTATCATTTTAGTGACTTGACAACACAGAGATATTGTTAGCATCAAGAGCTAAAACCAAGATTTTCTTGAAATTTATTGTGTTAATTGTCTTCTTAAACCCAAATCCCTACCCTCTGGGTAGTTTCTCATCGTCTGTCTTGGAAAATAAACAAAACTGTCTTTTGTGTTTTGTTGTGAGTCATTTTGAATTCTCTCTGGGATCAGCTTGGTTTGGTTGATAAATCAGAAGTTAGATTGATTGATGTACTTTCCAATCTCCCAGTCTACCCTCCCCCAGCACCATCCTCCAAAAAAACCCAAAAACCATTGGAAGATATAAAGATACAGTTCTAATAAACACGACGTTAAAGTTATGCTCACTGCTGGGTTGCTTCTGGAAATTTTATATTGCATTATCACTTTCAAACTGTACCAGATCTTAGCCTGATCCACAGGGTGAAGAATTAGAATGAAGGTTGCATGAAAAAATACTTCACGGCTGACTCAAGCATCTAATCCTGTTTTATGCTTTAAAAGCAAATTCTACGCAGCTTCAGTACATCCATGGAAATACTTGTTTTATAGACAAGTTTTTTTGGAAGTGAGATTTGACAGTGTTTATAGCAAAACACTTTGTTCTCCAGCAGCTGTTTGAACACACACATAACTATGCAAGAAAACTCCAAATACTCTATTTGCTCTTGTAAATACTTGAAGTGAAAAATCAGCATTTTACAGTCATTTAGCATAGTGTTGCTAATAATACTTTTCATTTACCAAGCACATACAAGCTCTCAGATATAATGAGGTTTTTGTCAGAATTTTGTTTTTGCCTTTTTCCCAACATTCCATGATCACTAAACTCTAAGTTCCTTCAAGGCAGAGGCCATAATTTATTAATCTTTTTATTCTGAGAGACAACTAGTCACTGACATCAAATAGACGCTCAGTAAATATTCATAAAATTTGTGAACGACCTCAGAGAGTCTGTGAATTGATTTAGTCACACCAGTTCTAACTTCTTTTTAAAAATTCTGCATGGAGTAAGTATATTTGCTCTACTTTATCTGATCTGAAACAAACAAACAAAAAGTAAAACAAAAACCACGAGACTTTTTTGTTAGGTAGTATGTACCATTAACATTTGTTTGAGTAATACAATTCATTGATCACAATCAATGTGTAGCACTGAACTTCACAAAGTATTTTCACTCATCTCTTGATTCTCACAACAAAACTATAAGATAGATGGGATAGGCTTTATTATCTCAACTTTACAGGTAAAATAATGGAAGATCAGTAGTCAGAGATAATTCCCTAAATATGGAACTTGGGTTTTTCAGATCCAAGCCCAGTTCTTTGAGTATAGGTAACACATATTCATTGAATTCCTCCAATTGTCCAGGCACTTAGCCAGGCAGTAATTATACAAGAATAAACAACACAGGCAAGGCCCCTGCCTTCACAGAGCTTCAAATGCAGAGTGCAAGAGAATTATATGATAGCATTTCTGTATAAATTTTATTAGAAACATTTCCATATTGGAAATAGTACATAAAGGACCAGAAGCAGAGGTTGACAGCAGACAGCAAGGAGAAAATGTCAAAGGTACTCAAAGCGAGTCTGGCCAGAGTTCAAGCTGGAGGGTGAGCTAAGGCAAGGGTGGACACAAGTCCAGAGAAAGCAGATTCAGCTCATCTTTACCTTACGTGCGTAGGCTAGGATCTGGAACCTAGGTTTGGAGATGTAGAAATTAAAAATAAGGGTTTTCGAGAAAGGATCTGATTCTGAGTCAACTGCTTTCAAGGGGAAAAACTCTGCATTCTACCCTAAGGCCAGAGGTAGCCTTTAGCAAGATCTGAGTCAATTAGTAGAGGCAAGAAGGCTCTACAGTTGGCTGCCCTAGAGGTCTGAGGAAGAAGTGACTACATCATTCCTAAAAATCAACTTGTGATTTTAAAAATTAGAAAATTTCTGAAAAACTACTTTGAAAATGTGACCAAAAGTAGCACACTACTGCTCACTAAAAACCTTCCAAAAGTGTCCCTTGATTTTGTGGGGTCTTTTTTTTTTCCCTCATGACTCACGTATTTTTTCCTCACAATTCATGTAGTACTCACAACTCAAATATTTGGAGGCACGTCTCCTTTATTAGTAGGCAGTGAGGAAATAACTCGTCATCAATTTTATGTTCTTTAATAACTTCAGTCCCTTTAAATTTTCTAATTTTCTTTAGAGTTCCCCCAGAATAAATACCATTATAAGTATTTCCAGTACAAGTATTTCCAGACCTTCAAAGAATGTTTTATCTTCACTAGAATCAATGAGTTTGGGACACAAATAGAGAAGAGAGGAATATGACTCTTTATAACTTGGAGTGGTTGCTTACTAGCTGTCCACACTGAAACTTATTCACTTCCTAATCCTGCTTGGCAGTCATGTGACAGAAGGAAGTCCATGGAGACAAGAATATATACTATTGGGGATGAAGGAGAATATCTCTATAAATGTCCAGAGATGATACATCTGTGGAGTATCAATCTTACTATGAATATGATATCCACAATGAGACATTCTTCGTTGCTTGAAAGATGTTACAGAAGGTGTCTAATTGTTCTCTAATTAAATATTCCTAATCAGTTTCCTTTTTCAAGAACATCACTCCACTAAAATTCCATCCACTTCTGAATTTTCATATGCCACCACACATGATACACGTTTATTTATACTCTCTAGGATTTTAATTGCATGGTAGTTAGAGCTCTTCATTTCTGATGTATAATGAGCTCTCAGATCACTATGGTATCACAAGCTATTTTTTTCTCCACACTTGCACACAGAGTAATTTCTTCGTCATCTCGCTTTAGTGTTATGAGATTTCTGCTTCCAAAGTAAATCACTCTTCAGTTTTATAAATGAAACTTCTGATTTGTGTCTGCCCATTACTCTAGGTTACTGCTCTCTCCTTGTTTCTTTAATAACATTTTATCTATTTTTGTACTACTAGTTAATTTAACAATATACTGTATCATCTAAAATCATATTTAGATAATATATCATGGATTATTTTGTAAGTGAAATATATATTTGATGGATTCAGTCATGTCAAGACAGCCAAAGGTTGGTCATTTTTTCTTATTGATATTGAATCTCATGATTGCCATTAGACTGGCTTATGGCTAGAAGTTACTGGTCAGAGGAAAACATTTCAAAAGGTAATTATTTTGTTTAAAATAATAAGAGTTGACAATACGCAGAGCTTAAACTTAGACACACATAAAAGATTAAATTTAAGGACCATATTGATTCCCTTTGGTTCCAAAATTTATTCAAAACTCAACAAAGTCAACTTATTGAATGAAATGTTTTCAGTATATAGACTTATTCGCTCATAAAACTGTAAACATTAACTGGTCCCAAGCATGTTGAAACAAGAGATCTAAACAACATTTTTCAGAATACTATATATTTGCTTGGCTACAACAAACACACCCAGTAAAGTTTACTCTTTAGAGACATATTTTTTCTCTACCCTCTCAGTAATGCAGCAGGTTTGTAAATCATGCTTATGAAACCGATAGATGGATTTGAGGCCTTAAGATTTCTAGACACTCATAATATTTGTTTATCATCTCTATTTCTCTAAACTAAAATAAAAGCTTGTTTAATACTATATTTGCTTAATGTAATTCTGGATCCAAAAAAGTGTTCAAGAAATATTTGATATGAGTCAATTAATGTGTAAATACAGCATAAAAGGCTGATTTCCAAAATGAGTCCAAAAAACTTACACTGCAGAGAACACAAATAGTTTATAATTTAAAATATAATTGTGTATGTGTATTTGCATAATTTTGGAGTTATCTGAGACAAATCCTTCTCTTTTACCTTCTAATCATCAGGTCTCACTCTTGCTTTTCAAAATATATTTTAAATTCCTCAGTATGGATGCAGCCTAAATCCCCATTTTTATTAAAAGAAGTTAGATTCCTGTGCATTATTGTCAGATTAAGTTCTGCAGAAGTCCAGTTTCTTCTTGTTCTTGCCCACTCCAGATCCTCTAGTAACTCTCACCTGACTCTTAGGTTAAATATGAATGCTCCGTCTAGATATTCCAAGTATTCCATACTCTCACTCTAATCCACCTTCCCTACCTAAATTTACTCTAAATTTGTCTCCTATTATTCTCTATTAAAATTCCGTGCTCTAGTCAAATGATCTCCTTATCTTACTCTGAAAACACTATCTCATTACCCACCTCACCTAAGTTCTGTTAATTTCCTTACCTGAATTATTCTCCGGAGGTCTAAATCAAATATCTCCTTCAAAATCAGCTCAAAATCCACCCTCTTGGTAAAAAAATTTCCCCATCCTTTCTTAATCAGTTAACCTATATCATCTAAAATATTTTTCATTTTAAAAATGTTCTTTATTTTATTCTTTTTATGTAGATGTACTCATGACATTAGAAAAAATATTACATACTGGTTTTGAATCTCCAGAATGTCTAGCATATTGGTAAGAGCATAGTTAGTGCTCAAAAATTATTATCAAACTTTCATTCATTTACAGTGTATAAATATACATATCACACACACACGTGTGTGTGTGGGCGTGTGCATGCATCTCCACATATTAAAACCCATCAGTTGAGTGAAAATTTCTACAAATAACAGGCTATTATACAAGGATTCTAACATTCATTCATTCATTCATTTATTCAGCAAACATTTATGGAGTGCTTGTATAGAAGACCAGGCCAGCCTTGGGCTAGTCAGTGTGGAGTTACTCATTTCTGTAACTCCCTCAGTGTCTAGCTAGAGCCTTGCACACAATTAAAACAAACTCAATCATTAAGAAGATGAGGTCTCTGTTCTCTAAGAGCTTATTTATTTTGCACAGCTATTTATAAGACATTCTCTTTCAGTATAGAGGTTATTACTAAGCAAAAGATATGTATTGCTTTTTATTTTTAATACTGAGTACTAGCTTTCTGTTCTTTTATAATCAAAACTACCTGGAATTTTCCACTTTGAAAAATGTTCAATTTTAGCTATCGCTGAATAGAGAAAGAAAGCCCTGAGCAGATGGCTGTCAAAACACCAATGACTACATACCATGGCTGAGAACTTGCACACAAAAATATGCAACTTGGTACACAGTAGACGTCTTCCATGTAAATGCCAAGGGACATCTGGCTTGAAAACTCTTCAAAATCAATTTGATGCTATTCTATATTTGCTCTGTCTTCCACTAATATTACATTATATCAGCATCTGCTAGAATCCCTGACAGGAAAGGCTGTGTACCCAGAACGATTTCAAACCCCAGTGTTTCACTTTTCAACATCAGAAAACAGCTGGAAGCTGAAACCTAACTTACACGAAGCATATTGCTTATATGAATGGAGTTATTTGCGAAATAGAATCTTATGTCTGAAGGAGTTAATTTTTTTGCATCGCACTCACAATAAATTCTTTCTCCTCTCGCGCAGCACATATATACTAATTGCTGGTAAACAGCTTTACTCTTAGCTTTCTTTCCAAATGTGTAGCTACTACATTCATCTTTGCTGTTAGACCCAATTTTAGTGCACATTTATGTAAGTGTCTTAATGCGGAATATTTTACCACTGTACTACCTGCAACTTGATAATATATTTGTTTTAATTAAAATGTTATATAACTTAACAGAGAATCAATATTCTACAAATTTAGTTGCTACAGTATGAATGTATTTAATTACGAAAGACATTTTATATCTGGTCAAAGTACCTATTTCATTCTGCATGATAGAAAGATAATTGATATCATGATTTTAATTTCACACAACCTTTCATTCTATTCCATATCATACTAAATATGAAATCACAAACACATCTTAGGTAAAGCAGTCTATAGAGAAAGAGTAAGTGAAGGGCATTTTATTGATAAGGTAAATTAACATTCAAACAGAAACACAAATTCTAGTTGATGGCTAAGTTTGACACACAAAGAAATACATGGATGGTTGGTAAAATTTTGCACATGTGAGTGTGTACGCAGGTGTGTGCAGAGCAAATACATTTCTATGACTATCTGTTAAGCGTAGCATGATTGGAAAATGACTCTGGGCTGAAAAAGAGCAAGCACTTTGTTCCACTAAAAATAAATCACTGTAAATTTTCGTGTGGCTCTATAATGTAGTCAGAATGTTTCAAATGCAATTTCTTTAAATGAGCAAAAGCAGCCACAGGTATATTGTACCCTGCACCCTCCCTGACCACAGAGCTCACATCACTGCTGTTCAGAAGCTATGAAATTTCTCATCTCCCATTTCAAATGCCTGAATTTGCATACCAGGGTGAAAGAAGCAAAAATGGTTTCCTTGATTTAAATTTTTTCAATTTAATTTTAATTCTGCTATGGTTGGTCTCTTTTCTCCGTGGACCTTTCCTCTTAGGTATGATTTCTCCTTGACCTACTAACAAAGCTATTGATTAAAAAAGTCATCGTAGCTATATTAAAGCAAGATGTGATATCTCCACCTTTATGAAAGAACCATAACTGTTCTCAGATCACTATTTTTTTTAAATCCTTAATAAAAACATAGTTCATAATTTAAGCTTTTGCTTTTTTTTTAAAGTAGCATGTGTCTAAATAATACTCTTTTCTTTTAAATGCAAAGACAAAGTATATAAATATTTGCACTTTTCTCAGAAATTTACTTACTACAGGTAACGAGCAACCCAGGAATGAGGGGAGGAAAAAAAAGGTTTTTTTTATAATTGGAAGTGAAAGGCCTACTTCAGCAAAAATAGCAGAGGTATACATTTCATTTAATTTTTCCCATTTTATAATACCTCAATCCTCTCTTTTCCCAATAATTCAAACTAAATTAGACTCCTCAACAGATTCACTCAGATATGGACACTTACTATGTGCAATGGGGCATTACTGTCACTGCAAGTGTCATTTCTATACATTGTGAACCCCAAAACTATTTATCATTAAATTAATTTTTAAATTTTCAGAAGTTAAAAGAAAGTGTTTCTTATGCCTTTGACTTTTTATTTTGACTGACTTTAAGGACACTTCTGCCTGATCAAAAAATGAAAAGGTATTTGGATACATCATTACTGGCATGACATAATGTGAATTTATTTGGACAAATCTACAGCTATATAGTAATTGGGTTGAATCTGTTCCTTAGGTATACTATATTTCCTATAGAAATTAAGAAATAATTTTACTATGCTTCCTAAATTTTTTTCACATATCATTTGATTTATTTATCTCATGTACTCTCTATATAACATAGAACTTGAGTAGATCCAGCACTGGGGTTGTATTTAAGTTCTGTATTACATTTTTAAATCACATTGCTTTTAATACAGATCAACTTTCACAAAAGCAAGGAAGAGATAGAGAACTTCTCCCAGACTGTTGCTAAAGCGGCTGCTAAAAGACCCTTTCCTCCTCAATGACCAGATCTTATCCTTGCCCCACTACTCATTTACTCATTATCATCTGGCTTTGGAGTAGTCAGACTGTTTTTCATCCATCTGTTTACAAAAAATATATATATTTATTAAGCATTTATAAGAAGTACTATAATATAGAATGAATGACAAAGAAAAAAATAATATTGATATAGAATTAGTACCTAATGAGCTAACAAAGAGCACGACTTATAAGTGAACAAGTCAAATCAAATATATAATACAAATTGATAAGTGACATCATAAATGTTAAAAGGGGGGGAGATTAGAGGTGTGGACTGAATGAGGCTGGCAAGAGTGGGGACAAGATAGCAAATTGAGGTGCTATTCCAGCAGTGCAGGCAAGATATAACCATGGCTGAAAGGTACTAACAATAGCTATAGAGAAAAGAATAATTTAAGAGATATTAAGAAGGTAAAATCAATGAGATTGGTAATTCCTTAAATGTGGAGGTAAGAGAGAGGGAGGACTCAAGGGTGAAGCCCAGGTTTCTTTGCTGGCATTCAGGTATGGAAGATAGAAAGAGTAACAGGTCAAGCTGAAAGTTTGAACCCAGGAGTCTCCAAGGGACACTTGGAATGGATGCCAAGGAAGTGTTTGCAGATACACAGAGAAACTCTATGGAAATGAAAAAGAGAAGCAGTATGGAATTCTGAAGAACATTGATACATAAGGATTATACAGAGAAACCTATAAAGGTTACGCAGAAGGACAAACCTGAGAGGGCAGAAGAAAATTACAAGAAAGTGTTGTCTCAGAAGTCAATGGAAGAGTGTCCTCAAAGAAAGAGGGAGTGTTCAGACATGTTTGATGCCACAAAAAATTCAAGAAAGACAGAGAAAAATCTTCACTGGATTCGGAAATCAGGGCTTGTTGGTTAATTTAATGGAAACAGCGTTAAAGAGAGATGGAAACTGAATGCAGATTGTCACCAGTTGAGGAGTAAATGGATACGAGGCAGTAGGTATGGACATGTTTGCAAAGGAAGGTAGAGTGTAAATTTTTGTTAGTTTTATCTTTAAAAATGAAAGAATTAAGCAAGTGAAATGTTGATGGGAAAGACCTATTAGGGTGGCATCTTAAAAGTATAATGAAGAAAGAAGAAAGAAAATGGATGGAGTAGGACCCAATTATGGGGAATATTCAAATTCAAAGTGTTGAACTACGTTGGCATGTAGATGCAAGTGGTGTTCCCAAATATCTAAACTGGAAGCACTAAATAATTTTAAAACTCACACTAAGTTTGAATACAGCAGTGTTTTGAAGTTACTAATTCCATTTATTTTGTTGAGTTATTATTCTGCCTCCTGGAGAGAAGTCCTGTTTGAACAGAAAGTTGGGTAAGTGCTTTCTAGTTATCAAAACTATTTTATTTTATTACTGAAAGGTAAGGTCTACAGCTGTGAGTTATGTTAGGAAAAGCTTTTGAAGTATGATAATTTTATTTGGGCACTCCTCATATATCTACCTATTGATTTTGCCCACATTTATCAAAATCTAAGAACATGCTGACATTGTTTGTCAAAGTACTATTTTTGCTAAACTTTTTGGTTAAGAGTGATTAAAGTACAATTTCTTAAGCACCAAGAAAATTTTGCAACTGAGAACGAATTTACAACATGCATATCATTGAACATTTAATTTTAGAGTAAATGAGGGATTAGTGTGGTGTTGAATACACAATGAGAGCTTGTCAATGGATGGAATTTCTTCTGAGTTTCATAAATAAGCAAAAACGTAGAATAAGCAAAAATGTGCAGCATTATAACATTCCTTTTAAGTAAAACGAAATAGGAATCTCAGCCTTAAAAATCTCAAAAATTTATGGTTATCTTAAAGCTTCCTGAAAGATTACTTTATTTTCTTTTGTTGATCTTGCAAAGTTTTATTTATATACTAAAAATCAACAAGCAAATAAGTAAGCAAATATCCAGAGCAAACCATCCAACCAATGAAATACCAACAACAATAACAGCAAAACTACTTAGGATCCATCACTCACTAATTTCTTGCAGGAGAAATTTTTACTAGCATGGTTGACTTTTACTGCTATTTTTTTTTCTAGCACTGTTTAAAGCACTGGGGAACTCTGCAATGGATGAAATTTCCTAGAACCTTAAAGTTCATAAAGCTGCCTGACATGCCTTATGGCCTAGTTTTGATCCATGGCCTACTTAAAACAACATTCTAGAGGATTCTTTTTCTTTTGGAAACAGAGGTAAGTAGCATCCCAAATTAGTCCTCATCTCTTTGTAAAACCTGCAGTCCCTAAAAGAGAGATATATTTAAGTGGAGGAACACAGCAAGCTTTTCTGGCTTTCTTCCCTTTGGCTATTTACTATTCTCTCGTTTCCTCACCCACAAGTTCTTATCAGGGCAAGACACACTTGCAATTACAAAAAAGTCACTTACTCTTTCCTCCTGGGAAAATAACACCTGTACTTGTCTGAGCTATTCAAAGAGATGCTCAGAGCATTCTTTCTTTTACCTTTTCTCTCCAAAGCTGCTGCTAATTCCTGTGGCTACAGAACTAACTACACTATATATACGTATATATGTGTGTATTTGTAGCAAATGGATGAAAAATAACAGGAGAGAACTTCTTAGTACTTGAACATTTGTATTGCCAGAAGTATGTGCACTTTCTGTATAATTTTAAGAGATAAGCTATGTTACATAAAGTGCATATATAATTCTACTAGCCTATAATCTACTTGAAATCAATGAAAAATATAATTTCAGCGTCTGAATAATTTGTCATTCCAAAATTATTTGGACTTTTGTATAAAGAAAAGTCAACATAGAAGAATCAGCAAGTCATAAATGAAATATTTTGGAATAAATGATATAATGTGCTAAAGAATTCAACATTTTGCTTGGTACATGACATACTATAATTTAGCAACCAGGGCTCTACATAATCAAGTGGACTGTAATTCAAAAAGTGAGATTTTTCTCAAACAATAGGATTTAAGCCTGCTATACATTGAAACTCAAATCCAAAAAGGAGAAACTTCAAAGAGTTACTGGGGAATTAAAGGTGTGTAGTTTTCTTCAATGAATCAGTTATGTGAAATAAAAGTTACGCATTAAGTGTGATTATATCAAGAGACATAATTTGACAAAAGTAATGGAAACTTTTCTGTATAGATGAACGCTCCTTCCACTTGTTGTCAAGAACAGCTGTGGCCCCAAATACTTGTAGCCACCTCTCCCCCAGGGGAAGTACAGAGGTTACCTCTCTGGAGAGATGATCTGATCCCAGAGGAAAAAAAATCTACACGTTCTCGAATTTGATACTGCCTTAGCAAAACAGCTGGCTCTCTACGTAATCACCCTGTTGCCCTGTCCTCACACCCAGAGCCCTCAGACATCTCAATCAGCTCCTCAATCAGGTCATTTTAGGACTTCACAGCAAAATGTTAATAAGGACTAAAGATATGCAATTTTCTTAATAAAGAGTACTTCATAGAAAAGAAGAATGAAGATTAAACAGAAAAAAATCTAGAAGATAAAAGATGATACAAAGAACTGATAATAACTTTTTTTGTTGTTGTTTTTTTTTTTTGCTGAGGAAGATTGGCCCTGAGCTAACATCCATGCCCATCTTCCTCTACTTTATATGAGATGCCGCCACAGCATGGCTTGACAAGTGGTACATTGGTCTGCACCTGGGATCTGAACATGCAAACCCCAGGCTGCCGAAGCAGAGTGTGAGATCTTAACCGCTATGCCACTGGCCTGGTTCCAACAACATTTTTTTAAAAAAAGAAAGAAATCTCTAATTAATATTCTTGTAGAAATTCAAGAAGAGAGAAATAATAGGGTAATATAAAAAAGAAATATTAAAAATATTTCTAAGATAAAGTTTCAATACAACTTTTGGAAGACAGAGTGGAAGACATTGCCTATAAAAGAAAAACATTAGAAATATGAAGAGAAAGATGACATAGATCATCAATACAAGAAGGCCAAATATGATTAACAGGAGCTTCAAAAATATAGAATGGAGAAACTAAATAGAAGAATTTATATTTTAAAAAACATAACACCTAGATATTATCCAAACTTGAAGGAATAAGCATATAGATTAAAAGGGACTATCATTTTGTATACATTTTACAGCCCCCAGCACATCTCCTCTCTTTCATTCTTGTTCCAAGGCAACTAGATGTGACCAAGAAATAGTCTCAATCTATTTTTTTCCAAAGTAGATAGGAAACCTCCCCCCCCCCTTTTTTTTTTGTGAGGAAGACAGGCTCTGAGCTAACATCCATTGCAAAGCCTCCTCTTTTTGCTGAGGAAGATTAGCTGTGAGCTAACATCTGTGCCCATCTTCCTCCATTTTGTATGTGGGATGCTGCCACAGCATGGCTTGATGTGTATGTTCGTGCCCAGGATTGGAACCTGTGAACCCCAGGCTGCTGAATGGGAGCACACAAACTTAACCGCTATGCCACCAGGCCGACCCCAGGAAAATCTCTTTAAAAACATTAAATCACATGATGGCTTCCCATCAGAAACAAAACTGCTGGTTTTAGGATATGAAGTATTTCTGTGCCTAAATTTAGATCTACAAGATCTATGATAACTGCATTTGCTTTTATCCAACTCCCTTGATGCTAACTGTTTAAAGAAACTTTAAATATCTCAGCCATCAAAGGATGGCATTCTTCTTTTAAAATGGCTGATTTTCTCTTTAATACAATAAGCTAAATAATAGTTTTAGGGAAACTACTTCATTAAGTTTAAGCAAGAAAAAAATTCCTTGTTTAAATTCACTGTCTCTGGAAACATACGTATCACATGTATCATGAATCACGGCAGAATGTGCCTGGCACACAGCATATGCCTCATAAGTGGCAGCTATTAGTATCACCTTTATCATCGTCTTGGATGATGCATCCCAAGGGATCATGAAAAAAAGTTTTTAAAAAGTAGTATATTATACACTGGAATAATAAAATTTTGCAAGACTTTGTTATCCAGTTAAGTTGTCAGATGCCAAGCATCTTTACACAGGTTTTCCACCTTTCATAATTTGCTTTTTGAGCAGTTGGTAAGTAACCTATAGATGTACATATGTACTGACTTTCTGAAATCAATAGTACTCCTATGAATAAAATTTTCTAACCAGGAGGCCATAAAAGGAACATTTATTATATAAAAACCGTTGTGCCTCACATAGAGTAGGACCAAATAAAATGTTTTAACTTAAAATTGAAGTGAATTGTTGAACTCGACAAAAATCAAGATGAATTCAACAGACTCTGAGTTACAAAATCTTTAATGACATTTTACATTTGCTTACAGTTAATATACTTAAAGGGTACTCAGAAAAAAAATTTTAATTTTAATTCCTTAAGTGGCTAAATAGAATGTAACTAAACTTTTCTCTGTTTTGTGATCCATAAGAAATTCTAAATGGAGTCGTTGAATTCCTTATGCAGCACATTTTAATTTATACATAATATACTATATACATGACTCTATATAATTGATTGATTTATCTCTAGTGAAGAGGAAATGGAGTATTTTTTATTTCCTGAGATTTTTTTCTTCTTATTTTTAAAACATTTTAAAAATTGGTATATGGGAGCCAGCCTGGTTGCATAGTGGTTAAGTTTGCATGCTCCACTTTGGCGGCCCGGGGTTCGATGGTTCGGATCCTGGGTGCGGACCTATGCACCACTCATCAAGCCATGCTGAGGCAGCGTCCCACATAGAGCAACTAGAAGGATATACAACTATCTACTGGGGCTTTGGGGAGAAAAAAAGGAAAAAAGGAGGAAGATTGGCAACAGATGTTAGCTCAAGGCCAATCTTCCTCAAAAAAAAAAAAAATCACTCCTGCCCATTAAAAAAAAAAAAATTGGTATGTGTTATATACCAACATATTATATATTACATATGCCATATATTGTGTATATATAATATATGTATGGGAAAATGCACAAATTTGTTACCTTTGTATAATTTCAATGTATTATCATAAAAATCTTAATGTATTATCATAAATAAAGACCTATATAACCAAAATCCAGGTCAAGAGAGAATATTTCCCATAGCCAAGAATTCATCTTCTCAGTCCCTATTTCCATCCTCCCCAAAGATAACTATCATCCTGACTTCTAACATGATAGTTAAGTTGTATCTATTTTTGAATGTTATATAAACAGAATCACACAGTATTTACTCTTTTATGTCTAATTTCTTTTGCTCAACATTATGTTTGAGGATTCAGCCATGCTGTCAGGTGTAGCAGCTGTTGATTCATTTCTTTACTGCTTTATAGTATTCCTTACATGACTATATCACAAAATATTTATCCATGTTAATATTGCTGTCATTGGTTAGTTCCAACTTTGGATATTATTCATAGCACTACTATGAACATTCTTGGATATGTGTTTGACGAACACGTGCACACATTTCTCCTGGGTATGTGCCAACAGGTTGAATTGCAGCATCTTAGAATAAGTACATATTAACTTCAGTAGATAAAGCCAAAGAATTTTCTGAAGTGGTTTATACCGCATACTTGTTTCTAAAATGTTTGTATGTCTAACCTTAATTATAGAGAATTATTTGGCTCTGTTTAGCATTCAGATAATGGTTCTTGGTCTATGATTTATTTGGTTTTATTGTTACCATTGTCATAGATGATACCTTAAACTGTTCTTCAGCTAGACAGAAGTTTCTCTGGATTTCAGCATTTAAGCCACAAAAGGAAAAAGAAAATTTTTCTGTCAAATATTATATGCCATGCAGATGACAGGACCTGGTTCTTCTAAACAAACTAAAAGAAAATCTCCTGCCGATTGAAGCACAGACAAGAGTGGTGGTTTTTCTCAGTTAGATGCGAGCTTATGTATTGTACATCCTATTGTCTCCAATCCAAATTCCCACTACAGTCAAAAGAGAGAAGACAAAACACAAATGGTGATTTTAAAATGCACACCATTGAAAAAATAAGCAAACCCAAGATGCATAAACAACCTTGCAAGATAAAAAGCTGTATTTTTATGCATCGTTTCCAATTCCTTGTGCAGACTACATAAAAAAGAAATCCTTTGATTAGGAACAATGAGGAATACTATATTTATTAAAAGTAATACCTTCCTTCAATAGTCATACCAAAAATAAAAAAAATAGAACGTTTAAAATTGTAGAGTGTTAGGGTATTAAATTTCTTAATAAAATTAGAGTTGGCAAGAATAAGGTCAATAAAAACAATTATAAAGATGGTGCATTTCATACTATCTATTTAAAATGTTCAGGGCCAGCCCGGTGGTGTAGTGGTTAAGTTCACGCACTCCAATTTGGCAGCCCGGGATTCACTGGTTTGGATCCTGGGCGCGGACCTACGCACCGCTCATCAAGCCATTCTGTGGCGGCGTCCCATATACAGAATAGAGGAAGATGGGCACAGATGTTAGCTCCGGGCTAATCTTCCTCAACAAAAAGAGGAAGACTGGCAATGGATGTTAGCTCAGGGTCAATCTTCCTCATCAAAAAAAAAAATGTTAACTGCTTTTCATGGTGAAATACTAGTGGATACTATTATATTAAGTAACATATTTTTTTAAATACGTTTATAATCCATAACAGATAAACTATAGGGAGAAGCAAAGACTGTTTGAGATGCCGTATACCTCCTTTCCCTTGGAGTTCGTAAGTGAGGCCCCTTTTCTGATTCTCTTACCATGCTCTCATTTGTCACCAGTGCTTCTTAGATTGGACACATGACTTTGATGATCACAGAGCAAAGACACCAATGATCCTGATCAGCCTAAACTTGTACTATATATGTTTTTTTAAGGGGAGGGGACCCTGGAGATTTAATATGATAATTAAGATAACTTCTCCTTAACACTTGTGTCCTTGGTTTGTCCCTCCAAATAAGATTACCTGCATTTTTTAACCTCTAAGTTTGTATCCCTTAGTTAATACACTTACATTTTTACTGACAAATGATCTATATTGAGTTCAATTTCAGACAAGAGTGTTCTCAGTTATTTTGAAAAGTGTTAATTGATTGCTTTGGAGCAAATGCTATTTAATTTCTTATTTGAATAGATTCTTGAGTTATATTTCAAGGCATCAAGTCTTGATAATTCTCCTTGACAGAATGATCCTTGATATACTCATGCTTGGTTAGAGTCTAATGACAATATTGAACATTTATTATATCATATCCTTATGTCCTTACTTTTTCATAATTATGTTACCAGCTCTACTAGTTAGATTTTTTATTCCTTGTTTTAAAGATGGGAGGCTAAGGAACTGCACCGTGGTCAAATATCTACTAAGTGGGGGAGCTAAGACATGGACACGTGTCTATCTGACTCCAAAGAAATATGGAATAAGGATATTTAACATGAAAATTAGAAATTCAAACCTAAACAGCTTTTTTTTTCTTTTCAGTAATGTGCTTCAATAAACGAAACCACCATGTAGCACACTGTGCACAGAACGAAGGGCATCTTTCTTCTGCTTTGTACTCAGAAAACATAACTTGAGAGAATCTTAGAATCATTAATGGGCCACTTGAAGGCAGCTTTTATATGGATTCTTCTGATGCAGCTGAAATCTGGGTGATGAGATGATGAAAAACTCGAGGTTGGAATGATTAAATGCAGTTTCCAATCCTCTAGGTTGACACAATAAATATTTATGCGTGAATGAATAATAAACTGTAAAAAGCAGAACTGAGAACTAGACCTGCCCCCGGACGTGGTAAAAGTGCAGAGAGGATGATATCAGCTCCAGGTTTTGCTAGGTTGTCCAGGCCAGGTCAAGGAGTACATAAGATCCAAACACAAGGTAACAGAAAAAGGTGGTATAGAGATGAGCTACCCATATTCTCTCCCTGCTTTTCAAATGTACTACATGTCCCTCTCCCCTGCCTTAATTTCCACTGCTGGCCTTGCCTCATACCCCTTCAAGAAACCAGAAGCAATGAGACAGAAACCCTCTCATGTCTGCAACTCCAGTATACCAACCTATTAGCATCTGTCCTGCGCTCTCTAATTCCCCTCCTATTGCTATAGATGAAACGGTACTTTTCCCATCAAAGACCAAGTTCTCCACACGTGGTCTGTGAAGTTGTGTCACAACCTCTCCCACTTTCTCAAGGACTTTGCTCCTGCAATTATCCCCTCTCTTTCCTGAATCATGAGTCTCCTTTTCTGTTGGATCATTCACATCAGTTTACAAGACATGACATAAAAAACAAAACAGACAAACGCATGAACAAATTCCTTAGTCCCTCTCTTCCCTGCCTACTGCCCCATATTTCTTCTCCCCTTTGGGGAAAATTTCTTTTAAAAAGTTGTCTACTGTTCTCTCCCATTTCCTTTTCAACTTTCTCTAGTCCTTCTCCTAATCCCACAGAAAATGTTCTTCCCAGGCATTGATGACATCCAATTTCCCAAATACAATGGCCATTTCCTCTTGATTTGAATCTTCCACAAAATTTGATAACATTGAGCATGTCCTGTCTGTTGATGCATTTTGTTTTCTTGACTTCCACAAACTATACTCTCCTGGTTTCTCTCCTACCTTAATAGCTACCCCTTAGTGGTCTGATTTATTGTTTCCTGTTCCTTTGCTAACAATTAAATGTGGGAGTGCCCCGGGGCTTGGTAAGGACACCTTCCTTTTCTCTATCTGTTCAGTCTTCCTTGGTGATGTCATTTCTTTATCTCAGTCTTACAGCTTTAGACATCATTTACATGCCAAAGACTCCTAAACCTATATCTGCAAGATAAGTCTTACTAAAACACCAGACTTATATATCCATATACTAAGTCAACAGCTCTACTTAGATATCTAAAAGGTGTCTCAAACTCAACATGGCTAAAGCAGAACTCTTTATTCCCTGGCCTTCCCTCCATAAACATCTTATTCTTCTCCCAGTTTATTCCATCACACAACATCACCATCTACATAATTGCTCAAGACCAAAATCTAGGAATTATCTTTGATTCTCCTTCCCT
The DNA here is from genome assembly GCF_057802395.1 of Ceratotherium simum simum. Lineage (NCBI taxonomy): Eukaryota > Metazoa > Chordata > Mammalia > Perissodactyla > Rhinocerotidae > Ceratotherium > Ceratotherium simum. Next base: position 48,820,573 of record NC_141918.1, on the reverse strand, counting down.
AACCACCTTAACTAAACTTTCTCTCTGTCACCCACATCCAATCCATCAGTAAGTACTATTGATTCCACCTTCCAAAATATCCCATACATGTCTGCTTTTTCTCATTCCCATGAAATCCATCCTATCCAAGCCACAATCACAGCTGGGTTCCTACAGCCTCCTAGCTTGTCTCCTACTTCAGATCTTGTGTCCCAACAATAAATTTCCCATATGTGAGCCAGAGAAATCTTTCTAAAATATAAATCAGAAGAATGCCACATCTCCACTTAAAATTTACTTAGGATAAAACACAAATGTCTATCCTGGCTTACAAAGCCCTACACTTTCAGGCCCCTGACCACTCTCTGGCATTTCTTTTTAGAATAGGGATATTCTGTTTTTCTAATCCATACCTTCTATTCTCCAGTCGCAGGAGCATTCTTTTGGCTCCTACAATATGCTATGCTAGGTTCTTTTATCGGGTCTTCCCTAACCATCTTAATAGCTACCCAGTCATTTGTTATCACATTATTCTACTTATTCCAAATTTTTCAATAAAAATGTCAGTCATACATTGGGGGCTGGCCCTGTGGTGTAGTGGTTAAGTTCGGTGTGCTCTGCTTCGGTGGCCCGGGTTTGCGGGTTCGGATCCCAGGTGCAGACATACGCCACTCATCAGTCATGCTATGGTGGCGACCCAAATGCAAAACAGAGGAAGACTGGCACAGATGTTAGCTCAGGGCTAATCTTCCTCAAGCAAAAAAAGAGGAACAATGGCAGCAGATGTTAGCTTAGGGTGAATTTTCCTCAGCCAAAAAATAAAACAAAAAAAGTCAATCATACAGAAAAGTTGAAAGACTAGTGACATTTGACTATATTTGCTTTATCTTTAAAAGTGGGGTTCATAGCATAGCCTGATGACCATAGATAATACTTCAAGAAGAGACAAGAATTTGTTGGTCTTTAAAGAATGAGTATAATATGATTGTTGAAGGGAAAGGGGGCATGACAGCACTTTCCTATTTAAGGTAAACATTTTATATTTTATCACACGTAAATGGTGTATGTGTCACTGATTCTAAATACAGCCTCCAGAATCTACATCCCATAGGCAAAAGCATAATTACTGAAGGCCAAGCACAGCAGGTTTGAAAATGATTTCCTCTTCATTGTCTTTTAATTCATTTAATAAGCTAAAATACATGACTAACTTTGTCCCTGGAACATTTATTTATTCTTTATGAGCCATCTCCTTGATGAACCAAAAAAAAAAACCCAATACTGTATATTCTTGTTCTTCATTGAGCAAGCATTATTTGCATAGCATCTTTCCTTGAGGACAAAATCCCATTACCTCTAAGGAAACTGCAATAACTTTGAAAGACATGTAAAAATGATAACTGCCTATTTCCAGTGGATAGTCAAGAAAAAGGAAGTATTCCTAAAACAAACAGAAAGTCTTCTTAATATTCAAAATAAATGTGCATTTTATCCATTAGAATTCTTTTTATTTCAAATAATTATAACAATTTGAATAATTTTAATTCCAAATTACAGCAGATTTGAAGAAAGAAATTAAAGGTGATAGTGTAGGAGTCTGGGGTTATTTGCAGATAGACGTAAACAGTTATTTCTAAATAAATTAACAGTGCATTATGTTATCATTGTATTCAAATCAGAACTAGACGATAACGGTGAATGAGTTACAGAAATAGGTAAATTTATCTACATTTTATATATAAGAATGCAGGTAAGTGCCAAGTATAGCTAAAGAAACTTTAAATGTTCCTGCTGAGAAATAATAAAAACATATTCCCTAAGGGTTGTGGATGGCTGAGTTTTGAACTACAATATTATCTTCACTTTGTAGAAAGACAAGTTACAGTATGGAATTGCATGCAATGACTAAAATTAACCATGAGAGTTCCAGCTGGGTCCTGGGTAGGAGGGAGCCACAGGGTGAAGAATATAAGTGATAGGACAGGGCTCAGTGCCACATTTGTCCCCTCTTCATGAATTGTTTATATTCAGCGTTAAACCTATTCTTGTTTTTACAATTTTTGTATGTTACTAGATAAAATTAATGAAAAAAAGGTAGGAGGATAAAGAGACTTAGAGCATTTAGAATTCTATCTACTCATTGTCTCCATCCCTTTACCACTTAAAATGAATTACCAGGCACATGTAACAAAACTACCAAAAATAGTTTCAAAAAGAAACCAGATTAGTTGAAAATCTGTCCTACTGACCCTGAAAATCCTGAAGTAAACAGTGCTCTCAGAATAGAAGATTGTAAGAGTCATCTCTGTGAAGGTCTTTTCTTTGCTCAGTCTTGATGACGAGCACACAATTGCCACCTTCGATGCTTGAGAAGACTTAGTGATGGACAAGCCACCTGGGCACAGGAGAAGAGCAACTCCTGTCCGTTAGGTGGAGCCTAACCTGATTCCACGAATGGTGGGCTCAAGGCTTCCAAATAGAACAATTAGCAGACCTCTTTTTTCCACATGAGGAGCTTGTGTAGCTTTTCTTACCCCCATTACCAAAAGAATGGGGACACGGTGTTATACATGACTGGTGACTGCCAGGTTTGCCACCAAAATGATGTACGTGGTTAATTTCAGTTACTCTTCAGGAAGCGATCCTGTATGCTTTAGTAGCTGAAGGCTCTATTAGTGGAGGATAAAAAGAAAGAGAAGGAGGAAAGTAAGAATAGAGAGTGAGTTTGCAAAGTAAAATAAGCAAGGTGGGCTATTCTCCACATCAATAAATGGGGTGAAGAATAAATCTGCTTTTCTCATGAATAAAATTTGAATATGAAAAATGAACACTTCGATATATAAGGATATGGATGTACACGTATGCGTAGGTAAAGGTATAGGTATAGGAAATAAATATATTAAAAAAGTCACGTGACACTTGCTTTAGCTCTGGACCATTCACCTCCCTGACAGAGCCCCAAAACATCTGCTGAAATTTTTGAGACTTTACTTCAAGGAAAATACATATTTAGACAACCAGGAACGATGGAATGTATAAAGTATGTCTTGCCATGAAAATAATAAAATTAAAAACTACATTTCTCTCCTCTCTATTCACCCATGAATGTTTCTCTGTAGTTTTCCTTCACACTAAATGTCATAATATACTAGGAAGGGAGAAGTCAATTCCGCATTATGACCTTACAGTCACTTTTTCCCTATTCAAAGTAGGAGAAAGATACGTTGAATTTAAATAGATCATGAAAGTTTTTAAATCCCGTCTCTCCTGCGAAGAGAATTTTCTAGATTAGTGAAAATTGATTTCCTCAAATCCACTATGTATGTGAGCATTTGCCATATGAAATTCTAATATCAGAGCTGTATCCTCCATTTTACCTGAACCAAAGAGACAAAAATGCTAAAGAAATCTTATACCCTTTCTATCATTTCAGGCCTGTTTGGTAGGGAGGCTTTCAATGTTGCTGTATTTCTGGGAGAAAATTATCCTGGCTTCAGTGCATGTATGATCTTTACCCAGACTTAGAAAATATTAGTTGGTCCCAAGATATAAGCAGGGTCATTCTGGTTCATCACTTAGAATTAACATCTTTGACTATAAAAAGACTTTTAAATCTTCTAGACAAACCCCTTCAGTAACCAGTTTAAATCTGATTTATTATTGTTGCCACACTGTTCCTGACAAAGAAACCTGCAGTAATCCCCAACAGCTGCTGGCCGACAGGTGCTGCTGAATAACATGGAAACCCTGAGCCATAAGCTAGAATCAATTGTCTCCTTCACTGATACAATCAGGCAAGCAGAACAACGGGAGCATCTTTAATGTTACCTTTGATATCCTTCAACATCAGAGGTGGGAGACAGGACCCCACCGCGTAATCAAGAAATCACACTCCCTGTCGTGATAATTGTTCTCCAGAGTCATGCATTTTATGAGTTACATATAAAACTTATAGGGAAGGTCATCTTCTGAAATTGGAACACAGCTGGTAGGCAGTAAGAATCACATTGTATATATGAAGAACTCACTCTGTGCTGGAAATATCATATTCAAAGCTTTAAATTTTAAGAAGTGCTCATTTGCAATCTATGAACATATATCAAGGCAATTTTAACCATTTTTCTCCTCTGGACCTGAATCTACATTCATATCTTTTCCTTCTAACTGCTTCTATCTTCTGGAAAATGGACACTTGAGAAACCACAAAAGGACAAATATTTAATTAATGACTTCACACATTCTCAAAAAAATTATATCTTCATCTTTCTGAAGTCTCATTCTAATGTCTATTTTCAGTCTGGATTTTTGGATTAAGCACATTGTTACTTTTTAAAGTAACTACTCTTGTTAGAAGAAGATGTGGAATATTTGTCAAAATTTTGAGATTTTTGGAAAACTAATCACAACACTGAGATTTTAAAGAACCTGAGCCATAATTCCAAAGTGCTTGGAAGGAAAAAGAGAAAGAATTCCTAATACTTAACTTGAGAGATTCTGATCTCGGTGGGAAGAGAGTTAACTTATTTCTACAAGGTGGCACAAGCATTTTATAGACTTTTTTTTATACTAAATGAGTATTTGACTAGAGTTAACATCCATTCTCTCCAAAGACACCCGAGGGAGAAGATCGCTTTCCCATGGCCACCAGATGAGATCCTAATGGCATAATATCTTTCTCAATTAATTGTATTTGGTAGAGATACTAGTATGTTTAGTATGAACAAAAATATTTTCTTGTAGGGAACTATTTGTTTATGGCAGAAGTTCATTTCTATCTAGGTCTTTGGATTATGCATGCCAAAAAAAAAAAAATCATAGACTACACTGCAGTAAGCACACTACATCCTGGGTACAATATGTATTTGTGGTCCCTAAAATGTTTTCCAGAAGATTAAGTTGATTCTGTGTGAATCATCTGGAAAATTCCTGCAAGTGATTCTATCCAAAAAGTAATCTCTCATCTTGCCAAAGTTCTTGGCAATCTGCAGATCCTGGCTATCCCCCCATTTGGGGAATAGTTAAAGAGGTAGAAAAAAATGAAAGGATTAGATATTGTTGAACATAGACTCTTGTCAACATTCCTTTACCTGTGGAAATAGGGTTTTTTTTTTCATCTAGGTTTAATAAAGAGCAAAAATTTAGTAAAACGACTGCTTTTACTAGAAGATGGGAGACTCTATAAAGTTCTAATTAAGGACTTATCTTTAGATTCTTGTAGACCTGGGATCAAACACCAGCAAACCTTTTAGTCTCTCCTTGGTATAATAGCACTAACACTATTTCCACTCTCCCAAGGTTATGATTAAATTGGATAATGTATGTAAATTACCCAACAGTGACAAGACTCTTGTCTCTTGAATGGCTTTGTACTCTCAATTTTCAGTACTGGAAGAAAATGAACATCTCTTACCTTCACTAACTTTGAATTTTGTTTTAACATTCAGCAGCCTTATATTACCTTATACCCCAAAGGAGTAATCTTAAGATCAAAAAGATGGACAGTGACACTTACGTCAGTAAATGCACGCAGGGTTTCTGCCAGCTTTGGCACAAAGATTAATACCAGCCTCTGAGGCAGCATCAGTATCCCATTGTGCAGTTAATGACACCATGTGCAAGAGCAAAATAAGCATGTTGTCACCGTCTCCCATGATTTCAATCCTGAACTATCTTGTGTTGTGTACATTGGTTTTTTCTTTCAAATTGTGCAGCGACGAAAATGGTGCAAGAAGTTTCTCGAGAATGTATTTCATTAGGTCTAAAACTGCCCATAAAATCTGACAATTCATGTAGTGTCGCCGCTGGGAAGCCAATAAAGCCCGCATACCGTAGCAGGTTGCATGAAGTGCCAGCAGCATCTCCATCATCTGATGAATCAACTGCACCCCAAAGACAAACTAATCAACATAGACCATTATACTGACAATACACTTGTGTTCCTGTATTTCAGAAAGGCAATCTAGGTATGCTTGACGTGTAGCAGCTCTTAGGAAAAAAATGGCAGCCTAAAGTGGAGAAAGCAAGCTTTTGTAATTCTGACTTATTCCTCCACCAGAAAAGCACTGGCCAAAGAGGTTCCTTTCACAAAATCTCCGTTAGTGAATAGCGTGTTAGACTAGGTACTCGTACGATATTTACATATACATGGCAATGGTTTGGCTTAATCCCATTTGAGGCCACACATCTTAATCAAATCACATGGATCAGACATTTCATTTGAAAAAAGAGTGTATTAAATAGATTTCAATGCCACAAAGGAATTACTTTTTGAAAGCAAAAGTGTACATGAATAGCTTCTAGAATCCCCGATTCACTTAATATTTATTAAGAGCCTACTATGTACCAGGCATACAATCTATTTACCAAACACTGTGTAGTGCTCAGGGGACACACAGATGGCAGACATAGCCCTGTTTTCCAGGAGCTCACTCCACAGTGGAGGAAACAGCAACAGTGGTGCTGAGAGGTGCTCAGAATCACTCACACTTCCGCTTTCCCCAATAATCTCTCTGAGCTTCCCGAAAACCATCTCAAATAAATATAATCGAAGTTAAACATTGCTCTGCCAATGCATCTTAGAGACAAGTCTCCTTGGCCCCCTTCCACCAGATCGCTTCCCTTAAGGCCCTCTGCATAGCTACTCAAGTCCGTGTTGGGAAACAGACACTTAAAACTTCAGTGGCAATATCACATGATAAACGATATAAGTACAAAGACCTCTGTAGCCCAAAGTAGTGACAGTTCAGGGATTAGGACATCAGTGATACTTTCAGGAAATTCTTAAAAGGTGAGGACACATTACCCATGCAAATAATGGGAAGTTTAGGAGAAGACAGGCAGAAGGGACAGCCTATGATGAAGTGTATGCAAGTTCACTGCACAAGAACTGCCAAGAGTTCGTTATGACAGGAGTGTAGTGTGTCAATGGGGAAGTGTCAAAGATTAGGTTGGACCAATGAGCAGAGACCAGACTATAAGGGGTGCATGCCTTATTAAAAGTTTCAGTACAAATTTGTTTCAGAGACATGGGATCCCTAGGAGAGTATTAAGCAAGAGTGATATGAGAATGGGAGGAATGAGGAGAGGGTGACAGATGACTAACTTAAGAAGCTGTTCAGAAATCAAGGGAAAAAATATTTAGATTCTGAATGAAGGTACTGGCTGTAGGATTGGAAAGAAGCAGATGGATTTCAGAAAGATGTCAGAAGTCCTCAGAAGACTGGAGTTAATAAGTAAATATATAAAGAGACAGAGATACAAAAATTGTGTGTGTGTGTGTGTGTGTATATATACATATTTTATCCCTTGAGTTGAGACATCTTTGGACCAATCTATAGAGCTTTAGAAGAATTGGAAAACTTTTCCAGAATGAAAATATTGTAATTTATTCCCTCAACAATTTATTAGTCTCTATGTATTTAGAATAGGAGCTGGAATTTGATTAAAATTGTACAATTACTATTAAATTACTGGAAATTTTTAAAGTAATGAGAAGTTAAAAAGCTATACATACCCATCAATTTTGTAAAATGCTACTATTATAATGCTAAAAAATAAGCAAGTTTTCTTTATATCATCTTATATAAAGCACTATAGACAATGTTAGTAAATCATTTTTTTAAATTTCAGGGATGAGATACTAGAGGGATTTAAGAATGCAGCAAACATTATCCACTTCTTCTCCTCTGAAATAAAATGTGCAAGATATGTGTAATTAAAAATTAATGAAGAAGGAAGGAAAGAAAGAAGGAAAGAGAGAAGGAGGGTAGATGGGAGAGAAAAGAGAAAGAGAATTTAAAAATCATTGCCTGTACAAATCCAACCTCAGTGGCCAACAGAAACAGTGAGAATAAGCTCTGGGAAAGAAACTTTAGCATTTTTACATAATAACGGACATAATAACGGACATAATAAAATCATAACCTATCCAAATTTTTATTCAAAATAAAAAGCATTAGAGTATGTAGAATTTTCTTTCCAGCACATTTTTTCTTTACAAAATAAATGTCTGAAAACTCAGCAGATGTTTCATAAAAGTCCTGAACGTCAGTGAAGAATCTGATAATTCCATGAGGCTTTACTTGAAAATTTGGGTCACATACATTGAAACCAGGATAAAATGATGTCAACAAACACCAACAATAAGTATGTCCTGAAATGTGTTTAGTGGGAAATGTGTTAAGTGCTAGTTAATAGAAATATTGTGAAGTGTCAATAAGATATAATTAATAGTATTTACAATTTGGCAATAATTACAAAGTGTCAAAATATGAGTGTATACTGTAATAGCATATAACAAAGGAATTAGAAATAAGGCCAGAAAATTGGAAAAGTACACTGTTCTCAGTTTGTGATTTAAAATCAAAGTAAGAAAAACAAGAAATTAAGTTTATAACTTAGTCAATGAATTTAAGTCAACCTGTATTTACTGATAAGACAATATGTTAGGGCCTGATGACTCAATAGTTCGCAAAACAGACACAATCCGTATCCTCATGGGAATCCGTCCTTGCTAAATTGCCCAGAAATACATATGAGAGCAAGTCAGTGAACATCGAGACATGATTTTATTTGAAGGAAAATGACCACCATTATCATATCTCTGATTTGGAAACTTAATTTTCTAAAAGCCTCTCAACACCTAGCGGTAGGTTGCATGTCAACCTTGCTCCTCGTTACTGCTACTATCCAATTAGTTCTCTCTTTCCCTCCAAAAATCCCAGCTTACTTGAAGCTTCTATCATCAGGCTATACCACCTACCACATCCCCCATTGCTTTCATTAAACCACTTTCCAGTCATTTATTAAAGACTTAGTTTCCAGTTCACCATCTTCCTTCCCACCTCTGCTTGTGTTAACAGCCAAATCTACACATGTGACTTACCCTTTGTTCCGGTCCTTGACTTCCTCACGGACCTCTTCTACTCCACTCCATCTCAGGCACTCGCTCTCATGGCTCCTCCTTAGACCTGGTATTCACCACGCCACCTCATCCTTTTAGCTCACTCACTCTTGTACCCCTCTACAACAAGTCATGGTGTTTTCTCTTACCCATCACCTTCTCCCTGCCATTGTTCTCTCCTTCTTGGCTTAATGATCCCATGATCCACCATTAAAATCACTGCATTACAAACATCCTCAACTCCTTTTCTCCTCTAAGAAAGCTGCTTCATTCATTTAAAACTCACCAGAAAATCTGAAGTTCTTATCACAGATATGAACTCTTGAAAGCTAGCTCATGTCTACAGTTCCAATCTGACTCGTATTATTATTCTTCCCCTCCCTGACTTTACACTAGCCACACTGGCCATTTCTTGAACTTACCAAACTGTTTCTTACCATTGTGTCCATTCAATTTTTCATCCCTCTGCCGGATGAGCTTATTTTCCCAACTCTTGACACACCAGCCTCACTCTCATCCTTCTTGTCTCAGTTGCAATATCACCTCCACACACAACCTTCTCTGACTATTTCCTCTAAAATAACCTGACACAATTACTGTCTATTTCATTGCCTTGTTTATTTCCTTCATAGCACTTATGGTATATATAATTATATTGTTTAATTACTTACTGGTTTTCTCCTACATTAGATTTATAAGCTCCATGAAGACAAATGCCTTATCTATTTTTTTCACTTTTATATTATCAGCAAAGAATGGATTCATATACAAATTAATAGAAGGGCTAAAGCAGAAGTAAGAGGAGAGTAAGGTTTGACAATATCCTGTCAAAAATCTAAAAACAGTAAAGGAAAATTTCAATATTTATTTAGCCACATATACCAAAAAAAAGGAAAATCAGTATATACCTAATCTCCTAATTATGCTCTCATTTTGTTTTATTTAAATAAGAGAAATTAAGCCATATAAATGCTCATTTACTGGTCTTACTGACATAAAAATTCGCTAATTAAAAAGAGAAAAATCAGTCAAATGGGTTCTTTGATGGCGTATAGTAAAGACAATGGTATTTGAATTCAAATTTTTAAAACTGAATTCAAAGTAGCATGAAAGATATACATAGATAGAACCCTGAAACTCATCTATAGGAGAATCAGAATTAAATTATTAAATAACAAAAATATGGTAAATCATAATACAATGAATTCTGAGATTCACAGATCATTAGGTAATTGAATGTGTCACTGAAGAGTTGCAAATCTAAGGAATCATGAATTTCTTTACTAAATATCTAGTTCTTATCAACACCTCTCAACTTCATCCTACAGAATTCTTCTTTAACCACCAAGGTAAATGCAGTGTTATGCTAAGTATGATAGAATTATGTTAAATAGTTATGTCATCTGACATAAAGCACCTATGAGAATTTTCACCGGCAAAATAATTTCTACTGACTATATATAATTTAAGGTGATATGCTTTTACTTTTCTAATTTTTTCTGCCCAGAAAACCAAACCTGTGAGGATACTTTTTAATTATCTCTAAATTTCTATAATGTGAAAGATTGTTAGCTATTTGTTCAAGTTTAGTATACTAAACACTATTTTAAAAAATTATCTTGATAAAATGAATAGTAGAACTTACATTCAATTTAATTTTCAGTTTCAAAGATGAAACTACATAGATTCAATCAAAAGGGAATAACACAAACAAACAAAAGCACTCAACTAAATACTGATCCAAACTCAAAGTATATCAGGCTCTAAATGTATCAGATTCTATCCCTTTCCATTCCTTTAGCATGGAGATTATAAACTCCCGCCTACTGTCCAGAAATGGGCCATAATCTTGGTGTGACACACTGAAAACATTTTCATTCACAAATTTGGACCATTTAGCTAGTTGGAAACTGACTAAGCTAACAAAATGATATATACCCCAGATCCTCAAAGTCCTCCTTGAAATAAAATCCTTGATATTCCTTGCTCTTCTCACCTGTACCTCTCACAAAAGTACAGGTGTGTAATCATTCCATAAAGATTCCTAATCCATCCTTTCAATTTGGACCATCAGTGTTCAGTAGTTTCAGCCATCACAATCCATTATGCATCATTCCTTAAAGTTCTTTTGTTATAAATATCTAATTCTCTAGCTGGTGACATTAACGTAACATTAACTCTTAAAATTGGATTCACAAAACCACTCCAGCTCTCAAGAGTAACACTCCCACTTGAAATTATGCTACCAGTTCCCTAAACATCACAGAGCTTGTTTAAAAAGCCCAAGTTGCGGGCCGGCCCGTGGCTTAGCGGTTAAGTGCACGCGCTCCGCTGCTGGCGGCCGGGGTTTGGACCCTGGGCGCGCACCGACGCACCACTTCTCCGGCCATGTTGAGGCCGCGTCCCACATGCAGCAACTGGAAGGATGTGCAGCTATGACATACAACAATCTGCTGGGGCTTTGGGGGAAAAATACATAAATAAATAAAATCTTAAAAAAAAAAAAAAAGCCCAAGTTGAATAGTAGTTTGAACCTTTAATATCTCACTGGATTAAGGATCCTATTTTTTCTTCTGAATCTATTAATTATAGTAATTAAATGAGAAGAATGAGATGGAACTAAGAGACTATTCCTTTCTTTTATAGATTTCTTGTTTTAGAAACACTGCCTCTCTCTCTCTCTCTCAGACACACATGTACAGGCACATACTGTGAAGCTTATATTAAAAAAAACTATTCTTTCTGCATCAAAAAAGGCTACATATTTCCTTTCATGCAGTCATTCCTCCAGCAAAAAGAGGAGGATTGGCATCTGATGTTAGCTCAGGGCTGATCTTCCCCACAAAAAAAAATAAATAAATAATGCAAGTAGAGTGTCTTTCATGTATATAGTGAGAAGCTCATACAAAAGACAGACTAGAAAGGTACAACTAGCCTGTAATTATGTGCATAATACATTCTCAATATAATAAGTATAAAATCTAACGTATATAAGTAAATGTGAGTGTAAATTCCCCATCCCCTTTTGAGTTGCCTAGCAACACAGAGGCACCAGGAACCATTGTCAAGACAATGTTACTGAAATTTTTGAGAAGTAACTATTCACTCATTGTTAAGTCAGGACCTATCCATATTATATCCAAATTCTTGGTGTGTATTTTTCCAGGTTCTGCTGGTCAGTAACGTTTTCATATGAAAACCAGAGTGCTTTTTTATTTTCTTTTCAGCTTTCCAGTCAGGACGTTTTGGGCATGATCGATATATATGCATAGAAATGTGGTGGTTGTTATTTAAGATCAATAATCCATGGCACTCGCTGCTGGGGTTAAGTGATTTCATCCGTAGAAAGATTTCGCAATTCGTCTCAGGGATGATTCTCATTGACATGTAGAGAAATTAAATAGTACCAGTGATCTATCTGGCGTAGGATACTCAAAATTTTTATGTAAAACAAAAGATTCAGCTATCTTAAATGAAATTTCCATTCTTCTTTTGGATAGCCCTGTACCTAAGTGAGAATTGGACCTTACTTTGACGTCTTTCAGACTTTATAGTTTTCTCTTCATAACTAGTAGATTCAATGGGATGAAGCACATGAAGTATCTACGACAAAACCATCAATAAGAAGTGAGGACAGAGGGAAGGAGTCAAGATGGCGGCGTAGGCAGACTCGGAACTCACCTCCTCCCGTGGACACAGCCAATTTACAACTACTCGTGGAAAAATTACCCCCGAGACAGAACTGAAAACTGGATGAGAGGAACTTCTGCAACAACGGACAATCCTAACTGGGGTGGAAGAGGCAGAGACTCCCTTCTGGAGAGAAAAACGCCGCCTTCACAAGCCGCCAGCGTCACGGCCGCCGGGAGCAGCTCACAGGTACGCAGCCTCCCTGGAGACGCGGGGCCCTGAGCCGGGGAGCGCCCCTGCTGTGGGCATTTTGTGGACCCAGCACAATCGAGACCAGCGGCATAATATCTGACTGTGCCTGCTACTAAAACACTGGGGAGCACCCCCAGAAAACCCGGTTCACAAAGAAACTAAAACTGGCTCTTCAAGGGCCCGCGCGCAAACTCACCCGTTTCAGGAAGCACCCTAAAATCACCAGAAAGAAAGGTGTACAGTGCTTTGGTGACAAGAGACTCACCTAATAGGCCCTGAGTGCATCTCGGTGAGGGGTGAGACCTCTTCAGGGACTGGGACATTGGCGGCGGCCATTGTTGTGGCCTGGTGTGGGCGTGCTGACACAGACGCCATTGGAGTTCTCCATGAGGCCTACTAGCCCAGGGTCTGCCCCACCCGCTAGAGCACCGATTTAATCCAGCTCAGCCAGGGCAGGCAGCCCACCCTAGAGACTGGCCCCACCCAACAACAAGCCATCAGGCAACTTGTGGGCCTGCATAGATTGGTGACTGGATTCTCTGCAGCCTGGCAACTGAGCCGACTTGAGCAGGGCAGGGTGTGCACAAGGAGCGGGTGGAGAGTGTGGGGCAGTGGCAGAGTGTGTGGGGCTCCCGCCGTGGAGAGACTGGGTCCGCTTGGGGAGGTCAGGGCACTCACACGGGGCAGGACTGTGTTGACTGTGTGTGTGGACCTGTGGGCGGCAGGGCTTCTCAGCCGCAGAAGACTTGTACTTCTCAAAGACCCACATAGGAGGTTTGCTCCACCTTCCAAAACCTGAAACAATTGGGTGCTCCTGTGCCTGAGGCCAGCCCCACCCAGCTGCAATCCTCACAGAGCTGACAAGAGACCTAATAGGCTAGAGGCTTACAGCAATTGTAAGGCCCTGAGCCTAACAACCTGCCACGCTGGGGGCCTACTCACTTAAAAGAAATACTGCAACACAAATGTGGTATTAGAACTTGCAGCCAACTGTGCTGGGGATCCCCACACCTGATAAAGAGACTGAAGGGCCCACAACAACTACAAGCAGCTGAGCATTACAACAGCTGGCCAGGAGCATAACTCAGCCTCCCTGGGCGCCTACAGGGAGAGCAAACAGGCCACAGCAGAAGAATACACGTAGCCCACATAGGGGTCACCCCTGGAACATTGAGAACTGAGGGAAGCACACTGGAAGCCTCCTAAGCCATCACTTACATAAGGTCACCGATCCAAGAGCAGGAGACGTAGCTGACCTACCTAATACGTAGACACAAGCACAGGGAAAGAGGCAAAATGAAGAGGCAAAAGAATACATTCCAAGTAAGGGAACAGGACAAAACCCCAGAAAAGGAACTAAGTGAAACAGAAATGAGCAACCTACACGACAGAGAGTTCAAACTAAGAGTGTTAAGGATGCTCACTGATCTGGGGAGAAGAATAGATGAACTCAGTGAGAATGTCAACAAAGAAATGGAAGATATAAAAAAGAACCAATCAGAAATGAAGAATACAATACTGGAAATGAAAAATTCATTAGAGGGACTCAAAAGCAGAGTAGAGGATACAGAAGAACGGATCTGTGAGCTGGACGAAAGACTAGAAGAAATTACCCGAGGTGAACAGGTAAAAGAGAAAAGAATTAAAAAGACTGAGGACAGTCTAAGGGACCTCTGGGACAACATCAAGCGCACTAACATCCGTGTTATAGGTGTCCCGGAAAGAGAAGAGCGAGACAAGGGGTCAGAGAATCTATTTCAAGAAATAATAGATGAAAACTTCCCTAACCTAAGGAAGGAAACAGACATCCAGGTACAGGAAGCACAGAGAGCCCCAAACAAGATAAACCCAAAGAGGCCCACACCAAGACACATCATAATCAAAATGTCCAGAATTAAAGATAAAGAGAGAATCCTAAAAGCCGCAAGAGAATGTCAAGTTACGTACAAAGGAAACCCCATAAGGCTATCAGCTGACTTCTCTGCAGAAACCTTACAGGCTAGAAGAGAATGGCACAATATATTTAAAGTGCTAAAAGGAAAAAACTTACAGCCAAGAATACTCTACCCAGCAAGGTTATCATTCAAAATGGAAGGAGAGATCAAAATTTTCCCAGATAAGCAAAAATTAAAGGAGTTTGTCACCAAGAAACCAGTGCTACAAGAAATGTTAAAGGGACTGATTTAAGGGGAAAAGAGAAGACCACAAATAGGAAAAATTATCTATTTCCATGATTAGAACATAATGGATACAAATGCACAACAAAGAGGTTAGATATGATATCAAAAACATGAGGGAGGAGGGGAGTTAAAGAGTACAGCTTTCAGACAGAGGTCAAACTAAAGTGACCATCAATTCTGTATAGAAGAAGCAAGGAACAGAGAAGGACTACTAAAACACTGAGAAAAAAAAAAAAGTTAAAAAATGGCAGTAAGTACATACTTATCAATAGCTACTTTAAACGTCAATGGACTAAATGCTCCAATTAAAAGGCATAGGGTGGCTGACTGGATAAAAAAACAAGAGCCATATATATGCTGCATACAAGAGACACACTTCAGACCTAAAGACACTCACAAACTGAAAGTGAAGGGATGGAAAAAGATACTCCACGCAAATGGCAATGAAAAGAAAGCTGGGGTAGCAGTACTCATATCAGACAAAATAGACTTTAAAACAAAAACTGTAAAAAGAGACAAAGAAGGGCATTACATAATGATCAAGGGAACAATCCAACAAGAGGATATAACACTTGTAAATATCTACGCACTCCAATGTAGGTGCACCTAAATATATAAAGCAATTATTAACAGACATAAAAACAGAAATAGACAGTAACACAATAATAGTAGGGGACTTTAACACTCCACTTACACCAACGGATAGATCATCCAAACAGAAGATCAATAAGGAAACATTGGCCTTAAACGACACACTAGAACAGATGGACCTAGTAGATATATACAGAGCATTCCATCCAAAAACTGAAGAATACACGTTCTTTTCAAAGGCACATGGAACATTCTCCAGGATTGATCACATATTAGGCCACAAAACAAGTCTCCATAAATTTAAGAAGATTGAAATAATACCAAGCATCTTTTCTGACCACAACGGTATGAAACTAGAAATCAACTATAGGAAGAAAATCAGAAAAGCCACAAATACGTGGAGATTAAACAAAATGCGACTGAACGACTGGGTTAACGAAGAAATCAAAGAAGAAATCAAAAAATACCTGGAGATAAATGAAAATGAAAATACGACATGCCAGAATTTATGGGATACAGCAAAAGCAGTTCTAAGAGGGAAGTTTATAATGATACAGGCCTATCTCAACAAACAAGAAAAATCTCAAATAAACAATCTAACAATGCACCTGAAGGAACTGGAAAAAGAAGAACAAACAAAGCCCAAAATCAGTAGAAGAAGGGAAATAATAAAAACCAGAGCAGAAATAAATGAAATAGAGACCAAAAACAATAGAAAAATTAATAAAACCAAGAGCTGGTTCTTTGAAAAGATCAACAAAATTGACAAACCTTTAGCTAGACTCACCAAGAAAAAAGAGAGAAGGCACAAATAAGTAAAATCAGAAATGAAAGAGGAGAGGTTACAACAGACACCTCAGAAATACAAAAGATTATAAGAGAATACTATGAAAAGCTATATGCCAACCAATTCGACAATCTGGAAGAAATGGATAAATTCTTAGAATCATACAACCTTCCAAAACTGGATCAAGAAGAAATAGAGAATTTGAATAGACCAATCACCAGTAAGGAGATCGAAACAGTAATCACAAACCTCCCCAAAAATAAAAGTCCAGGACCAGACGGCTTCCCTGGTGAATTCTACCAAACATTCAAAGAAGACTTAATACCTATCCTTCTCAAACTCTTCCAAAAAATTGAGGAGGGGGGGAAGCTCCCTAACTCATTCTACGAAGCTGACATTACCCTGATACCAAAACCAGACAAGGACAACACAAAAAAAGAAAATTACAGGCCAATATCACTGATGAACATTGATGCGAAAATCCTCAATAAAATACTAGCAAATCGCATACAACAATACGTTAAAAAGATTATACACCATGATCAAGTGGGATTTATTCCAGGGATGCAGGGATGGTTTAACATTCGCAAATCAATCAACGTAATACACCACATTAATAAAATGAAGAATAAAAATCACATGATCATCTCAATAGATGCAGAGAAAGGATTTGACAAGATACAGCATCCATTTATGATAAAAACTGAATAAAATGGGTATAGAAGGAAAGTACCTCAACATAATAAAGACCATATATGAGAAACCCACAGCTAATATCATCCTCAATGGTGAAAAACTGAAAGCCATCCCTCTAAGAACAGGAACCAGACAAGGATGCCCACTGTCACCACTCCTATTTAACATAGTACTGGAAGTCCTAGCCAGAGCAATCAGGCAAGAAAAAGAAATAAAAGGGATCCAAATTGGAAAGGAAGAAGTGAAACTGTCACTATTTGCAGATGACATGATTTTATATATAGAAAACCCAAAGAATCCACCAGAAAACTTTCAGAAGTAATAAACGAATATGGTAAAGTTGCAGGATACAAAATCAACATACAAAAATCAGTTGCATTTCTGTACACTAACAACGAAGTAGCAGAAAGAGAAATTAAGAATACCATCCCATTTACAATTGCAACAAAAAGAATAAAATACCTAGGAATAAACTTAACCAAAGAGGTGAAAGATCTGTACACGGAAAACTATAAAACATTTTTGAAAGAAATTGAAGAAGACACAAAGAAGTGGAAAGATATTCCGTGCTCTTGGATTGGAAGAATTAACATAGTTAAGATGTCCATACTTCCTAAAGCCATCTATAGATTCAATGCAATCCCTATCAAAGTTCCAACAACATTTTTCACAGAAATAGAACAAAGAATCCTAAAATTTATATGGAACAACAAAAGACCCCGAATAGCTAAAGGAATCCTGAGAAAAAAGAACAAAGCGGGAGGTATCACACTCCCTGATTTCAAAATATACTGCAAAGCTGTAGTAACCAAAACAGCATGGTACTGGCACAAAAACAGACACACAGATCAATGGAATAGAATCGAAAGCCCAGAAATAAACCCACACATCTATGGACAGCTAATCTTTGACAAAGGAGCCAAGAACATACAATGGGGAAAAGAAAGTCTCTTCAACAAATGGTGTTGGGAAAACTGGATAGCCATATGCAAAAAAATGAAAGTAGACCCTTACCTTACACCATACACAAAAATTAACTCCAAATGGATTAAAGACTTGAATGTAAGACCTGAAACTGTGAAACTTCTAGAAGAAAACATAGGCAGTACGCTCTTCGACATCAGTCTTAGCAACATCTTCTCAAACACCACGTCTGACCGGGCAAGAGACACAATAGAAAAAATAAACAAATGGGACTACATCAAACTAAAAAGCTTCTGCACAGCAAAGGAAACCATCAACAAAACGAAAAGACAACCTAACAATTGGGAGAAGATATTTGCAAACCATACTTCTGATAAGGGCTTAATCTCCAAAATATATAAAGAACTCATGCATCTTACCAACAAAAAAACTACCAACCCAATTAAAAAATGGGCAAAGGATCTGAACAGACATTTCTCCAAAGAAGATATACAGATGGCTAACAGACACATGAAAAGATGTTCAAAATCATTAACTATCAGGGAAATGCAAATCAAAACTACAATGAGATATCACCTGATGCCCGTCAGAATGGCTATAATTAACAAGACAGGAAAAAACATGTTTTGGAGAGGATGTGGAGAGAAGGGAACTCTCATACACTGCTGGTGGGAGTGCAAACTGGTGCAGCCACTATGGAAAACAGTATGGAGATTCCTCAAAAAATCAAGGATAGAACTACCATATGATCCAGCCATCCCACTGCTGGGTATTTATCCAAAGAACTTGAAAACACCAATTTGTACAGGTACATGCACCCATGTGTTCATTGCAGCGTTATTCACAATAGCCAAGACTTGGAAGCAACCTAAGTGCCCATCAAGGGACGAATGGATAAAGAAGCTGTGGTATATATACACAATGGAATACTACTCAGCCATAAGAAATGATGAAATCCAGCCATTTGTGACAACATGGATGGACATTGAGGGTATAATGCAAAGTGAAATAAGTCAGAGGGAGAAGGTCAAATACCACATGATTTCCTTCATTAAGTAGTAGATAATAACAACAATAAACAAACACATAGGGACAGAGATTGGATTGGTGGTTACCAGAGGGGAAGGGGGGATGGAGGAGGGTGAAAGGGATAATTCGGTACATGTGTGTGGTGATGGGTTGTAATTAGTATTTTGGTGGTGAACATGATGTAATCTATGCAGAAATAGAAGTACAGTGATGTACACCTGAAATTTTTACAATGTTATAAACCAATGTTACTGCAATAAACCAATGTTACTGCAAAAAAAAAAAAAAAGTGAGGACAGAAAGGACAAAGCCATGTGGGAAAACCGAAATGTCATCATAGCACAAAGGACATTCCCAGCTGGAGTCTTCCTACCCTGCCCTAGCTAATCATGACTCTGGCTCTTCATTTTCCCCACCACACAATGAAGGTAATTGGATACCATAGAATATGGACATTTTATTTAAATTTAAACTTGAAAGCCTGGGGTGTGGGTGTGTGTATGTATGTGTGTGGGTGTGTGTTAGTTCTTTTTAAATGCTGGTTCCGGGTCCTGTATCCAGATACTCTGAATTGCACACACAAAAAAAGATTTTATCAAAAATGGTAATTATTTGAATTCCTTGCCATTTGCAAACTATTTCTAATTTGCAACATTTCTCATCTAATGGAAGGCTACATCTCAAAGAATGAAATGATCTGACCACAAATAAGAAACGTCTTTAACTTCAGTAAAACCATGACACTCTTGAGAGAGATAGCTTGAGACCACAAATCTCCAAATACATAAAAACTCTGAAAGACTAGTGGTTGAAGTGTTCTTTTTAGGTACCACTTCCTGCTATGAAATAAAGTTTTATTGGTTCATAGAGGTTAAAACAAGGCGCCAATTAATCCACAACCACATTGCAATGTTGGCACTGGGCAGTCAGCTGGGCTCTCTCACTGGCTGCAGATGACTGGAATCAGAGCACAGATTCCTGTCATTACAAGTTTCAAAGTATATTACACACCTTTAGGATTTCTCACAAATGTCTGAAATTAAAAGAGTTGGAACTGTGAATACTAAATCTATAAATGCCAAGATTCTCTCATTGCATTTGAATTTTCAAATCATTGACTATATCAATTATCCTATACTATATGCTATAACATGAGAACGGTTAAATAATTCTCAAATAAATGTGCTCTGGCCATAAAACACAGAGGCAAATCTATGCTGACTTAAAACAATGTGGACATCAAAGCAAATTACTAGACTATGAATGTATTTCCCAAGTTAGTACTCAAATGAGACTACTTCCAAGATTTTGAGTTCACTGGAAATTAAACACATGTATAGACGTCAAGAGTACATAGGAAATATTTATGAAAATTAAAACTCGAATGGTGAGTTTGACTAAATAGCTCATCATTTAGTTAGACATGTAATTCCAATATCATTTTATTTTGTCCTCGAATAGATTTTATAGCCAACCGTGTTTCACCTAAACGGTTTCTTAAAGGAGTTAGCAAATATTACAAACTTTTGTGTCCTAACAGAACAGGAATAGTTCTTTAAAATGATGCTTTTAATACTTCACCATTTAATATGAGAAGCAGATTGCTTTATCTTCTTCAATTTATTGTGAAGAATTCTAAAATGAGTTTTTATGTGATCTTACCAACATGACTGTATTTTACTTTGAAAAATTTGTAAAGCAAATATGAAGATGTTTCTGCTTCCGCAATAGACCACAGCACTTTCATGCATTCACATTTTTGGGAGCACTAGTTGTACCAAAATATAGCCACGGGGTTTCATATTTCAGGACTACAGAACAGTTTTGAGATCAACAGGAGAAGGAAAAAGGACTGTGTGGGTTGATACAAATTTCTATTTGTAAACCATTCATCATTGTCAGGGAAAAAAATAGAAGAAAGCAAACCTAAGAGAATAAAATAATCTTCCCAGCAGGATGCTGTTCTCAGGGAAAAAAAATAAACCAAAATCACAAGGAGGTGGTTTTTCCCCTTGTATAGAACAGATTGTGCCATATCCCAAATCCCAAGAATTTACTCTTTGAACCAAAGAGTTCAAAGGATTTTGAACCAAAATCCAACCTAAATGATCATCTCTATGTTTATCGCTGTTTAAGCGGATTGGATCATAATCTTCTACCAAACACTAAAGAAACAACAATAGAATTGTCAACTTTATAAAGATAAAAAACACTTTTTAAAATATCTACATTCTTGCTCTGTAGAGTAGTTCTTTCAATCCTGAAGTATAGGGCTGCATGATGATTAAAATATCCTCTTTATATATATAAAGAAATACACAATATCGTGTTATTTATGTACTGACAAGTCATCATTTGCAGCTCAATTAAAACCATTTTTAGCTCATTTGTTTTAGGTAACAAACATACACTCAATGAAAGGATTTCAGATTAAACTTTTCAGTAAACAATGAACTCTCTGATTAAGGCAAGATAAATAAGAGAGAAAGTGGTCTACTTGAAAACAAAACAAAAATACAAACTAGTCTTTTACCATGTACTTGGCTTAAGACAAACTGATAAATATTTAATCACCTCATCACAAAGAAGTCCACCTCTTCCCAGAAACAAAACTCTATAGGGTGCTGTTACCTCCAGCTCTGGACCCAGAGCTTCCATTTGTAGGATCTTTTATATTAGGAAGTCGAAGCACAGAACAACTTGTTGGGAGCTTGGGCAGAAGCCAGGCTCTAAACGCATATTCATATTTGAACATGTATGCTTTCTTTGTTAGATACACATTTATGAGATGTTTCACACGCAGCCCATTTGTTGTTGTTTTATTCCTACGTGTTAGAATAAAACAGTCCCCCATTAAACCATAAATAATAAATAATTAAAATAATTGCTTCCTTCAGGGAGACAATAGGAAATATAGAAGAGAATAACATTTTTTCTGAACTAGCACAGGCCAAGGACCTCAAAAACGGAAAAGACTAACCACGTATTGTAGTCTGCACAAGCCTGATAAACACTCCTCTAACACAAAGCTCTAAGAGATCTGACTGGTGCCAGCTTTGTATTTGGTTTTAACGATGGCCATAACAATAATCAGAAAGAATTTTAAAATAATATGTATTTATAACTACTCTTAGTTCTATTCAGCAAGTTATCTAGAAAATTGGCTTTTCTAATATGAACAAAGCCTGATGTGAAGTGAAAAATACTTAAGTTACAGTTTATGAGCACTTTACTATGAGCCAGACCCTTTATATGTATTATTTCTAATCCCTAGGACGGCTCTGAAAGGCAGAGATTTAATAGAGAGAGTACCTGAAGCATGAGAGGAAAGGGTCTTGCTTTCTAGTAGCCCAGCTAGAAAATGTACACCAAGAATTTCAATACAAATTTAAAGGTCTGTGGTTACATAGCCTATGAAGGCTATTTGAATGCTATTTTGTAACTTGATGTTTTATAAACTCAGCATATACGAGCACCAGGCATGATTTCACTTACTCAAATGAAACTGAAGCTCACATGATTCTTCTCTGCGTTACTCCATCCTCATACTTTATATTTGATTTTTATAATTTTTAAATTTTTCTGGCTTGTTTATTGCAGTAACATTGGTCTATAACATTGTATAAATGTCAGGTGTACATCATTATACTTCTATTTCTGCATAGATTACATCATGTTCACCATCCAAAGACAAATTACAACCCATCACCACACACATGTGCCAAATTATCCCTTTAGCCCACCTCCCTCCCCCCTTCCCCTCTGGTAACAAACAATCCAATCTCTGTCTCTGTGTGTTTGTTTATTGTTGTTATTATCTACTACTTAATGAAGGAAATCATACGGTATTTGACCTTCTCCCTCTGACTTATTTCACTTTGCATAATACCCTCAATGTCCATCCATGTTGTCACAAATGGCTGGATTTCATCGTTTTTTATGGCTGAGTAGTATTCCATTGTGTATATATACCACAGCTTCTTTAGCCATTCGTCCCTTGATGGGCACTTAGGTTGCTTCCAAGTCTTGGCTATTGTGAATAACGCTGCATAATTTTTAAATTTTAAGAACAAATATTTAACTTGTGTATTCTTTACTACAATTCAATTGTTAGAACTTTGAAGGATGAAGCCCTATTTTTGGTCATTTAAAAAAGTTTTTAAAATTAAAGTATCAGTAAACTGGTTCAACTAAATATCACAGAATTAGAGACGCCAGAAAAACATAATCATAACATCTTCTAGATAATAATTATTTTTAAGCAAACTGCATCCACACACTACCAGCATTACCATTCTTTATAGAATGTTTTCACGATGACAAATAATCCTTTGCTGTTCTAGAAACTTAATATATGTTACTTTATAAAATAATTTTGTCCTCTTTTTCATTTAATTGTCAAGGAAAGGATAATTTCATTATTATTTGGTATCCTGTTAATTTGAATTAAATCTAATAGACTTGTTTAAATAAACAATTTTAGCCTGAAGAAATTTCTGTGTTTTCTAACTGAAATGATTCAGTTTTAATTTATTTGGCTCATCTCAGATGAAATTTAATCTCCATCAAGATAGAAAATAAATGTGAAGAACCAAATTTCTCTCAGTCCTATGATTTCAAAGACTTCAAAAAAAAAATTCCTAATTTAGTCTAACTTCTAAGAACTTGTGAGAATCCCAGTCACTGACTATTTAATTGTCTAGGCAATACTCACACAGGATTGGGCTCCCTGCCTCCTGAACCCCCTCACACCCATAGCAGCGTTTGCACTGCAAGTCGTTCCAACACATTGGTCTTATGCTGGCCTAGCAGGTTTTGTTTTAGTAAAACATTTGCTCATACAAATTTTTTTTACTTAATGTGTTTAATTTTCTACTGACAAATGCATTTCATAGGGAAAATAAAATGCTATTTGTTCAGGATCACATATTCATGGCCTGTGTGTTGGTTTGGCATTAGCAAGGCTATTTTGCTAACATCAAGTAGACATTTTAATTTTTTCCATTAAATTTGCACTGGTCATGCCCACTCTTAAAACACCTTCACTTGTGCTTCCATGAGGCACTCTCTAAACAGACAAGATTTCAGGTGCTGATTATCAGATCAAATGTTCAACAGTATTCACACAAATCAAAAATAACGACATAAATATAATAAAACCAAGCTATGACTTAGGCCAACGGACCATTTACCTTGGGTTCCTGATTTGTCTTCTAGAAAACAAATATTGTGATATAATTTGAAAAAGTAGTTTCCAGTAAAAGTTAGTGACATTTTTCTCTGAAACAAGAGGTGAAGTAATATGAACGTAAATGTGTACGTGAGTATTCAACTTAGGTGAGTACTCTGGCTAAGCTAACTTTCTTTGCTTCCACCACAGTGGCAACAGACCAGTTAAGGGTCATTCATTCATTCAAAAAACACTAAGTGACCAGTTTGTGCCAGGCACTAATCTAAGTCCTGGGAACATACAGATTGTTAAAATGTAGGGAATCGGAGACCAGCACTGAGAGCAGCCTGCTTTTTTTTTTCTCTACAGCCCCAGACTGAGCATCGTCAGGGACTGAAGCTCTAAGAGGATATTTGCCACAATCACAAGCTAGATCAATCCTTAGCTACTATAAAGAAGTTAGCAGACCACACACCAGGAGGGTGGTGTTTCCAATGGTCTTTTTTGAATTTAGGAAAGATTCTCCCACTAAACACTTTGAACAACTATAACATTAAGCCATCTCATAAGTTGCCTACAGCGTTATAGTCTCTTTTTACCCATATGTAGTGTGACTTCTGAGAATGAAAGTTGGTGCTACTGGCAATTATATCAGGCGTCAAGTGTAAATCAGCATGATCTCAGGCAAATGAGGATACATAGCCACACGACCTAGAAGGCGATGAACTAGTCTTGATTCGTTGGGCTAAACCTTTTCTTCACCCAAACCCAAACACCCAAATACAAACACACACACACACACACACACACACACACACACACTTGCAGACTGCCAATTTCAAATATTGACTGAACCATAGTAGCTGTATGACCTTGAGCAATTACTCAGCCTTTCTTACTCCAGTTTATCTGTCAGACGGGGGTGATAGGCCTTATGTCTACATAGTTTTGTGATAATTATATAATTATTAACACAGGTGCTTGGCATGCAGTCTTGAAAGCAATACATACTCACTGTTATTATAATTATTGTTTGCATATGGAATTTTGGCCTTTGGAAGTGGCACTAGAGGTCTTCATGGCATCTAGGGTGGGGGCAACCCTAATCATTGGCAAATAAGACAGATCCCCTTGACTGTTCTCAGCAAAGGACTTTTGGAAGTTTCCGAATACTTTAAAAATCTCTATTGCTTTACATTTTAAAAACTACATCTTGAGTAACTACTATGGTAAGGTATTCTGTCACGTATTTCACAGAGGTCATCTCATTTAATCCTTACTATATATCTATGGGGCAGATGGAAACGTTGGCTAACTTGTCTGAGGTCCAGCAAGCAGTCCTTGGCAGGCCAGGAACTGAAGCTGGGTCTCCCAATTTCAAGTCCAGGACTCCTCCTGTCATAATAAGTTTCCCCTTTTCCTCTTCCCCAACAAACTACCAGACATACCCTCAAAAAAGCTTTGGAACGTAAAGTTTGGACACAGGATTTGCTGGAGAATCTGCAAAGAAACATACTCTCATATACTGATCTTGAGACTGGAAAACAGCACTACCTCCATAGAGGGGAATTTGAAAATATCTGATTAATTTACATCCACATTTACCCTTTGAGTAAGTAATCACACTTTTAGGAATCTATCCTAAAGATACAATGACAAATACATATAAGACACATGCACAAAACAATTGATTGCAAGACTACTTGTACTAGAAAAAGACTGGAAAAAATATCCTTAAGTGGACTGTTTGAATAAACTATTTTGATATATTCCAAAAAAATGGCAAAATAATCCAAAACTAAAGAAAATGGTTACATATGGCAGAGACAACAAACAGGATGCTTGAACAGAAAAGGAGTCTAGTCTTCTCTGAATATATCTTATTTCAGAGATTTGATTTTAGAACTATAAAAGTTTTACATCATTGTAAAACAAAATAAAACAAAAAAATGTAAAATTCCTTAAAGCAAAAAATCATATGACACAAAGAAGCTGTAATTAGAGTTGGTAGCTTAACCATAGAATAATTTTTTCAAGTGATTTTTTTAATTTGGCTGTACATGCCTAGTGAGATGTTTCAGAAACACAAAATAATGATGAGGAAATCTTTAAAAATCATTTCAGTAACTATGTTGTATATGATAATATTGATATTATTATTATGAAATTATATAGACAGATAGAGATAGAATAATAGGACAAATAAGTTATTAGGAATAATAACTTTCAGTGGATAAAAAAAGAGATAAAAATATAAAAAGTTAAATATAAGCCCCATAATCCTAAATGGACATAATAGCATGAACTCATACATATTTTCTCTATTAAAAATACATATTTCCCACCTGGTCCACTGAAAGACCTAGAAACTACCAACATATTAACAGTGAATTGCCCTACAGGCCTAGATGTGGTCTCTAAATATCATGTCCCACTATAAAGAACCAGGGTTCCTCGGTGAAATGACCATTTCTGAGACTTCAGTAGGAAACATGCAAGACAATCCTGCAACATCTTAATATACCAGAAAGCATAGAAAATACAGAGGAATATTGAATTGAAAGACTAAGAAGCCAAGTCAAAGACACTCCCACCAAACCGAGATGGGACTATTTGGGCACTGAAAAGAATAACTGCAATGAGTTGAAACACATCAAATATGTTAAAAATCCACGAGTTCATGAAAATGCAAACAGCGAATTGGTCACCACTAAAGAATACTAGTGAACCAACTGATTTTTTCCAAAACCTGATAAATGCAAGAAAAGTATCAAGTACTTGATCTGCTTTCCTGTGTGAACTCTACCTGGGAGTAAAACATAGTTAACGATGGAAAACTTCTTTTCATAAGTATTCCAGCTAATATGTGAGAAAGGAATGTTAGATCATCACTAACTACTCGATGATCTGAAATAATTATTGTTCATTTTTTAGCGTATAATGGTATTGGGATTATGAATTTAAAAAGAAGCTTTGTCTTTTCGCGATGCATACTTACATATTTGCAGATTACAGATTATGATATGATATCTGGTATTTGCTTCTAAAGATTCCAGTGAGGAAAGAGGGGAGTTGGTAGGCTTACAGATAAAAAAAAACTAGATGATCAGTGGTAATTATTGGAATGAGTAATGTGTATTTGAGGAGTTCTTTATACTGTATTCTCTATTTTTTATATGTTTGAAGTTTTCAGTAATAAATTTTTCTTAAGTAGTGGAGGATTAATATCTGATTCTTAAGTGGGCTCTAAATTGAAGTTTTGTTTTGTTTTTGGTTACCATTTTATTGACATTCTTAGATCTTAAAGGAGTAAAAAATTCTTATTAAAGGAAAGTCAATCCCCTCCAAAAAAATCATCCCATGGTTTTGTCTCTACTTTTGCCTCACTTTCCAATAAAATGCTCCTCCTGCCCCAACATCAAAGACCACAATTTTGCCATAAGCACTGAAGACTTTAAAACTGCATGGTAGTTTGAAGCGTTCAGGCTGGTAACAGCACTGTAGACCTTGACTAATCCATATTTTAAAACAGCACCCTTCAAAAGAGCCCTGGAAGCTATCAGTTTCTCCCCAATCTGCACAAGCAACCATCTGACCCACTTTTCTTCATAGAGATCCATTCCACATTCAGGACCACACACATCATGAGCATAAATCTGAAAAGAATGAGGCAGGCTCTGAACGAGAGTTTTTTAAGAGTTGTACTTACAAGACACTGTATTATGATTTATACCAAAGGAATAAAAAGTAATACAGTCTTCTAATGCATAATAAAAATCGCGTATTTCAGACCGACCAACTAATTAATTTGTAGAAGAGCTACACAGAAGAGTCAGAAAGTGATAGTTTCTAGTAAACTTTGAAATATTCATGAGCCTTTATTTTATTTTCTGTCCTGATTCAATGCCGTCAAGTGATTCCCAAGGTGTATATAGGCAACTTAGGTTGTTCTGTAATACAAATACAGCTGCAAGTTCTCCCCCAGGAAAACTCAGGAGTGGAGTGAAATTTAACTACACAATGTCTGTCACCATCCAAAGTGACTATGAAGATTAAATTACAGAGAAATTCAGATGGAAACCAAGAAGATCGGTGAGAAATGTCTCCCTTTCCCCTTGCAAAAAATTCATTTAAATTCTCATGTATACAAAGAAACTTTGTTTCTTCCATGGAAAAAAGCCTTTTACTATGAGAAATTTGTAATTCGATTCTGCAGAATTTGTAAGACACAGCTTTTTTTCTTTAAAGGTGTCCAGAAAGTTGAAAGATGGCAATGTTTTGAACAGAGAAAATGAGAAGTTTAGAGAAAAGGAGAGTAGCAGAGGGAATTCACATCTGGATACTTGTCTCTAGTGATCTTCATGTTTAAATACATATGAATGGGTCCTCAAGCAGAGAAGTAAGTTTTCAAACACCTGCCATGAGTGAGGAGGTGTTAGTCTGATCAGTTATACATAGTGACTACAGCATAGCAAGAACATGAGTAGCTGATGAGCAGGAAAAGATCAAAACAGACTACAGATGAGAATTTGCTAGTATTTCTGAATTGCACCACACAGCAGGAAACAAAACAAAACAAAAAGATTCGGTGGTTGAACCACATCTGGGGCGTGGGGAAATGAGAACAGCTGAAAGGTAGGAAGGGAAAGGGTGGAGTTTTCAATCACCACACTCTACAAAATGCAAGTCTTCATGTAGAGGTGTCCATCATATTTATTTATTGTACGCTTTTAATGTACTAGCACTGGGGATGCAATGACGAACACAGGACAATGTCTAATAGGGTCTGATTGCCTTAATTTTTAGTTTAATGAAAGAAAAATAATATCAGTGGTACATATTAAATACATATCATCATTAACATTTGCATTATGTGTATACAATACCTAACTTTATTCTTCACCCGATCCTAATCCTGAAATTCAATTTCCCAAATAAATGGTGTGTACAGCCACTTCTCTCCACTCCCTCTGCTCACTTCAGATCATTTCCTGTCTGGTCGGCTGCAATATTTTTCTAAGTCGTTCTTCTGCTCCAAATCTTCTTCTCCCTACTGCCCTGACCTCTAAAGCATCCTTCACAAGCTGGTTCTTTAAAACTCTGCTCTGAAGCATTTTCTCCCCTGGTTAGAGCCCATCAATACATTTCCATCACCAGAGGATAACATCCAAGCTTCTTAGCATCGTGTTCTGCCATCTGCCTCTCCATCCTCTCCTTCCACCACTCTTTCACAATAAAGTGGGTACTAATCACACTGCCTGCCTATGCATCTTAGAATACTCCCACTTCCTCAAGCCTGTGAGCATTCGCTCTTTCATTTACTGGAAAAAAAAACATGAATTTACAGGAAATTCAGAGTCAGGAACATCTAAATGGCCCATGGGAAAAAACGTGATCACATTGCTAATCGAAAAGGCAAATGAAGGCAACAATGATGTACTATTTTCACTCATAAAATTAACAAAAATTAAACTTTATGTAGCATTCTGTGTCTTGACATATTTACTCAATATTATGTTTTTGAGATCTATACATATCAACATAATATTGAAATAAAATTGCAAGTAGTAGCTTACAGAAGGTATGAAACCATTTTAAAAATTGGAAAAATATAAATATACAATATATACAATATTGGCTACAGATATATAATATGTATGTAAAAGTATTTTTATTGGAAAGGAAAATGACAACAAACTTATGATGGTCTTGTCTCTAAGGGAGACAGAAGACGAGTAGGAGTTAGTACAGAGATAAAGGTTAGTTGTATTTCGTTTTATTTCTTTAGTAAAAAAATGAAAACGCGACACATGTCAAGAGTTGTTATTTCTAAGAGATAGGAAGGTGGGTATTTATTTTATCATTTCTTTTTTTCTATATTTTTAAATTTTCTCAGTATAAAAAATGAATAAATAAAGAAGGCACAGCTGCTATCCTCAAGGAACAATGCAGTGAAGAGGACAAGCAAGGAAAACAACAGTTCTGACAAGGTGTGACTTAGGCTTTCTTAGAGGAATAGACTGTGCTATGAGAGCCGAGAGGCTGGCTGCCCAGTTGACCAGAGACTGCAGAATGGTTTCCCAAAGGAGTCACTAGCAATTAAGAGATGAGTAGAAGTTGATGAACTGGGAGCTGGGGGTTATGTTTCTGTCTTGAAGGCAGCAAGAACAGTATTTACAAAAGAAAGCCAGCAAGAGAGAACATGATATGTTGGCAGAACTGCAAGTCATTTCTAATGTCTCAGGTTCAGATGGTGTGTAGACAAGTAGTGAGTTGAGGCTAGAAAGGCAGGCTAGAGTGAGATCCTGAAAGGAAGTATATCCGACTCTTGGGAGTATAAACTTTATCCTGAGTAATGGGGAGCCACCAAAGACTTGTAATTAGGGGAATGAGATTATCAGGTATAGGTTATAGAAAGATCACTGCAGGGAGACCAAAATAGCTTGATCTTACAATAGGCTAGTTGGAAAGAGATGATGACCTGAATTAGGGAGAGACAATAGGGCAGAGGGAAGGGGAACAGGAAGTATCTGAGGACTGAAATTACACGTGACTGAGGACTAATTACATGTCACTGAAGGACAGAGAGAAGGAGAGGGTGACTCTGGGCTTCTGATTTAGCCATCTGAATGATTAGGATGGCCTTCACCAAATTAGGAAAGACAAGAAAGAGTAAGTAGCTTGGTCTGGGGCAAATGACAATCACAATGGTAACTGAAAAGGTCAGTACTAAGACCTGCTGAATACTATCTTACACTGATTTAAGTTTAAATTAAATAAAAAATCCTACATTTGTCCAATGATTGGTATCCCAGATTTATTTTCATTTTATTAGTATTGGTCCAAAGAAATCTTAAGATATACACATTAAAATCAAATTTACTTCTGTTGTTATTGAAGTAGTTCTCAAGAAGCAAGAAAAAATTAAAACATCTACCCCAATTTTCTAAAACAGACACATAGTTCGCTGAGTATTTGTGGAGGAAATATGAGAATAACAATCATGATATTTCAGCTGGAAGAAATATTTTTATATAAAAGTCTCATTATCTCTCTGGCACCATGGAAAAATAAGCTTATTTTATTTATAGATGTGAAATTCCTTTAACAGATATGCGGACAGCTCAATAAACATGTTTCCTAATATGACCCATTATTCCATGAGAAATGTCCCTTAAAAAAAAGAATGGACTTCCTTTGTCACAAAGAAAATTAAATCCCAAAGAGAACCTCTTTCAATCAGTATGAAAGTATAAAACCTGGCGGGTTATTATCAGCAGCCTATTCACATGTGTGGAGTATTTTCATCTCACGTGGCATATAGCGCAGAAAGTCGAGGTATTTACAGGACAACCAGCAAAATATTTTAAAATGTACACCAAATGTTAGTATGTGTGATACCAATCTGGAAAAGTAAAATAACAATTTTTGTCTTGTACTGTTCTAATATTTGATATCAGAAATGACTGTCGACATCAATTCGTAAAATGTTTCTCCTAATCGCAGATAGACCTTTCATTGTTTTGTATGTAACAGCATGACAACCTACATTTATGGGGCCCAGACACGACTCTAAAAGTCCAATATGTTTCTTCTTTGATACTCTTCCTATCATTTTATCATCATACCAGTTATGTTGATGGTTTTTGCAAACCATGACTGAGCTTACTCTATCGCTAATGGTCTCAACATACGTTTGCTTTCTAGTGAGTTCCATACCCAGGATAAAACCCCACAGTTGCAAAGGGGCCCTTCTACATATTTACATACAAATATGTAGGCCTTCCAACTATCTCTGTCCAGATTATCTGCATGGTAGAAAAAGTGGTGCCCTCCAGACATCCCATCTGCTCTCCCACATCCCTCAGACACCTGGCATTAGGTGAGGCCATGTGATGGGTTCTGGCCAGCGACCTACAGGTAGAAGGGGCATTTGTCATCCTGGTCAAAACATGGAGATGCATGGGACCCTCCAGGTCTCCCTACCCCAGTGAAGATGACCAGCAATTTTCCATACAGTGGAGCATCCATTAGTTTCAGTCCTAATGTGGCTATAG
Source organism: Ceratotherium simum simum (assembly GCF_057802395.1). Classification (NCBI taxonomy): domain Eukaryota; kingdom Metazoa; phylum Chordata; class Mammalia; order Perissodactyla; family Rhinocerotidae; genus Ceratotherium; species Ceratotherium simum. Next base: position 48,788,376 of record NC_141918.1, on the reverse strand, counting down.
GGAGCAGAGTCCCTTTTTCTATCTCCCGAACAATCCAAGTTGAACAAGAAATGTGGGAGAGAGACAAGTTCTTATTGCATTAAGCCACCAAAATTTGGGGATTGTTTATTATAGCAGAATAATCTTGATTAGCATGCACTCTATGGGTGCATAGAGTCAACCCCCAAGGTCAAATAAGTAGCATCGCAACATCTCTCTTGTTGTAGTCGAGAAAGGTGGCTATTTAAAAAATCATCCTCAGCTCTTTCTAAATGGCATCTGTTTTTAAGAGAGATTTTTCAGGCTATAATTTTCAATAGTGACTTTACATCTACTTCAATGGTAATATTACATAGAATCCACATTCCTGAAGATTTTGATGACAAGAAGGGGCACATTATCTTGTACTGTCTATCATCAAAGGGCTAGACTAGATACATAGCTTCTAGTTATCTTATTCTCAACAAATATATTCTTAACAAACAGTTTCTGAGCCCCTCTTTGTGCGGATACTATTTTAGACACTGAGTGGAGGAAACTGAGTGAAAACAATCACAGTCCCTGTTCTCTGGTTGCTCCCCATCACGTTGAAGAGATAAGCATTAATACAACAATTATTCAAGCAAATATAAAGCTGTCTGTGATAGTCTTGAGTGCTGTTTGCCAAATATTTCCAGCTTTCCACTTTCTGGGCACATAGATAGTAAGGCTGAATATCCTGGCCCAGTATGGGTGAGTGGGGGCCATTTGACTAGTTCCCAATGTATTGTGGGAAAAACTAATATGTTTCACTTCCAGGCTAAGCATTTAATTGCTCCAGAGCTATCTCTTCCCTTCCATCATCGCCAACACCAACACTGAGATGATTACAGCTCCATTAGTGACTATAATTAGTAGAGCCCCCTGCTGGCTATGATGAACACACGTTGTGAGTGAAAAAAGGTTGGCTGTTGACAGCCACTGAGATTTTGGGGCTCTTTGTTACTGCAGCATAACCTAGCCCATTGTGAGTGATAGCCCATTGTGAGTGATAAATATCTCCTCCAAATTGTGTCTAGTGTTATCATTCCAAAATACTTTAAATATGCTATGTGATTTTGACAAGAACTTTATAAACTGGTCACTGCAGCATAAAAAATTTTTATGAAATTACTCCAAGAAGTTAGCACCATGATTATAAGGGGAAGCTAAAACCACTTTTTAAGTCTTTTTTGGCTTTTCCAGATTTCATCTGAACACTTTTATGACAGTACATCATTCTCTACAGCGTGAGCGCTAAACTCAATACTTTTCAAGTACAGAGCCTGTTGTCCACGGAGACCACAGGTGCTGTATATCAGACAGGCTGGAGCAGAGCCTTGTAATACAGTTTGTTCTTGCAAGAGGCGAGTTAATGCATGCTTTGAACAAGTTCACCTCCCAAGTGATCCTTGCTTTTCAAGAAACCTTTTTAACATTTCCTGAGCACTCATTCCCTCTAGTAATCCAGTTTCTGGCATTTCATTTTGTCTTTTATGCTCTTTCTCTTGGCAGATGAACCAGCCTGCTGTTTTCTTTGTGTGACTTGACTTCAAAGGAAAATCAAAGGAGTCCAATTTTTTTTTTCTTAATCCAATTTTCAATGTGTAAAGTACGTTGATGCCTGCTGACGATGCACTGCTTAAGTCCCCAAAACATCTCTGCACCAGTTCAAATGGAGAAACTTGGAAGTAAGGCAGTAACTTTAGGATTTACCCAGTCAGGGACTACGCAAGACACTGTCCATGACTTGCTTTCGTAAATAAAGTTTTATTGAAACACAGCACACCCACCCACATGTGTGTTGTCTATGGCTGCTTCTCCCTTACCCCCGCAGAGTTAACAGCTGCAACAATGTTTACACTCTGACCCTTCCCAAAATAAGTTTGTCAACCCCCGACCTAAACAGTCAACACTATTTAATTAGGATAATGCACCAAATCCTTAATATAACCGTTAAAGCCTTGCATAATCTGGCCCCTTCCTCAATTTACACTCTCTTCCCCTCACCTTTGTGCTCCAGCCACCATGACATTTTCACATCTCTGAGGGCTCATGCTTTCTCCAGAGTGCACCAGGAGAGGGACTGTGCTTATGTGGATCTCTCTCTCTAAACACCTTCCCTAACCCTCTGCCCCAATTTGCCCACCTAGCTCCTACTCATTCTTCCAAGAATCACTTTCTTAGAGAAGTGTCTCCCGACTGCTCTCTGTCCCGAAGATCAAGTTCTTCGGTGACACGCGATCAAGAACCCAGTTCCTCACCTTACCTCATGTTGAACTATACTTATGTTAGCTTAATTATTTGATTAAAGTCTGTTTCCCCCAGAGACAGCAAGTGTCTTTAAAGAAAGGACAGGTCTGTGTTTTGGTCAGTACCTGTGCTTAAGGCACAGAGAAAGTGGTCAGAATAAATTTGCTGAAAGAATGAGTGGATTCTTGGCGCACACAGACTTCATATTTGAACTTTCAGCTATTCACAAGCAGCTCCAACAATTCATTACAAATATTCTTTGGTAATTCTCCTCAAGCCCTGCTTTGACTCTCAAAATTGTTTGGTGACTGTGTGAGTCAGTTAGCTAGTCCGTGAATCTGGTGGCACCCGAGATACTAGTTCCATTGCAGGCTCGCTATTCCACACTTAGCTTCTCTTATAGAGTAAATCAGGAAATGATTTTTTTAAGTTTGTTTTTGAACAAAAAGTCCCCTTTAAAAGAAAGTCAACTGATAGTGCTGAGGGTACTTAGCTAGAATATATATGTTTTGGATTCATATTAAAGTAAAACGTTGATTTTGCAGTATTTCCAATCTAGGGAAGGAACAAATTAACTGTATTCGCTGAGGCAAACAAGGAAAATTTGAAGTCTTAAAATTGTTTCAATCCGGTTTCCTCTAAACTATTTATCAAAACAGTGGTAAAACTAGAGAGATGTTTTAGAAAATAAATTAATTTACTGAAGTGAGGACATATTCTGAAAATACTTGCCTCGACAGAAACCTAATTCAGGTGAAATGTAAAGTATATATAGTCATTCCTCTGAACCAACAGAGGCTGAAAGCAGTATTGAAGCTAATGAATTGGCATTTACTATAAGTAAAATTTAGTTGGCGGAGTTTAAGAACCTCTCTCTCCTTCAGAAAAAAAGAGCATTAAGAGTCTGAAGGTTGATCATGTAGCCATGTGAAGTTCTTTCTGACTGATGGAGGTCATAGAGAATAATCTTTTTCTCAGAAAAAGTTCATAAAAGTCATTTATCACGGTTATCACCAGAATAAAAAGCTGATATCTGTGAGCATATCCAAAGAGGAGAAGACAGCAAAATAGGGATTATGTCTTCTATTTGGTAGCACACGGTAGTCTTGCTCTATTATATTGGGAACCCCAATCTGGAGGACAAGAAGAATAATCTATAATCATCTATTGGCAGTGGGTCACAAGGCTACTGTATGGATCAGTTTCATAAGTGCTATATTTGGAGAATATCTTGCAACACAGAACTATCACCATAAGCTTCTTAGAATTTCTTGGGATTCATATGTACTAAAACGATATTTATAGATTTGAAGGTCCCAAGACACATTCCTCATGAATGTCAACAGTATTCACATCATACACTCTTCATGAGTGCGATACCCCTGTAAAATAGTCTGAAATACAGAAAAAGTTTAATTTATCCTCTTATAATGCTGCTCTCAAAGAGAAAATCCAAATACAGAGTACATCCTCAAGCAAAGCATCTCTTCCTCTCCCATGTTGGTGTCTTTCACAGTGCTCCTACTACACCTTCTTATCACTCTTTAAACTTGTCTTTGGCAACGTCATCCATTCCCCTGGGTTCCAATGACTACTTATATGCTGAAATTTCCTAAATCATTATCATCGGCTGGATTTCTCCCCTGAGCTTTGATTCTAAACATTTATTCAACTGCTGCTTAGACACTCACATGTGGGTATCTATTGGACACTGGAAATGAAAAGAAAAGAAAATCCAAACAGAAACTCTTATTTCCTCTCACAACCTGTCTTTATATGTTTCTTTCAAAGAAGTTAGAAATCTGAGTGCCATTCCTAACCCCCTCTTCCTCACACTCTACATCTAATCTGTTACCAAGCCCTTTGAGTTGAACTACTAAACACGTCTGTCAGTCCATTCATGCCTGTCCATCTCCATTGCCACTATCCTAGTTCAGGTCATTATCATCAATCCCTTCAATTACCTCAATAGCCTCTTAATAAATTTCCCTGTCCTGATCCCTCTGATTCATTTTCCTCACTGCCATCAGAAGGATCTCCCTGAAACTCTTCAACGAGGCTCCCAAATTGGTTCCTGATCTGGTTCTTGCTTACCATTCAACCTTCCCTCGCCCCACCTTTTCCTTCTGATCTCTGCTTCCTCCTTCTCTTCCGTCATCATCCCCACACTTTATATTTCAAGTTTTCCAAGTTTCTTTCAGTGCCTATAACAGGTCACACTCTTTCTCACTTAGGGATCTCCTCACTAGCTAAAGTGCTAAATTATTTGCCTGATACATTCTTCCCCATCCACCCATGCCCAATCCCACTGCAAATTCTATTTGCCTGAACTTCTTATCCTTAAAATTCTCAGATTAGTTGCTACCTCCTCCAGGAAGTCTTCCCTAACTCGTCTAAGAATCTGTTGTTGTTCTGTCATATGCTCCTATAGCATCTTGTTTAACTTATTTCTGTACTTAGTTCACCACATGCTATTTACTTTAAAAATTGTTTCTTAATATATTGTAAGTGTCACAAGGCAGACACAATGCCTATTTGATTAATTTTGATATTCAAAGTTAATAACAAAGTATTTAGTCCATAAGAGTGACTTGATAAATATATATTTCAGGAATGGATGGATGGATCAGTGAATCCACAGGCTCATTTCCACTAACTTTTCTAATTGATTTATTCTACAAATATTTCTCTGAAAATCAATGGCAGTCTAGGACAGCACTTATTACACATTTCCAAGGCATTAATACTATTGGCAGAAGAGTGTGAATTAATACCCCAGAAAGTATATTAACTTTGATGGATTTATCTGAAAACTGCATGTGAACTTTCAGTTCCATCCCATGATAAGTTGGAATGTATTTTAATACAAAACAGTGTTTTTCTTGCCCCATACCTCATCAATTTTACTCTAAGTAAAATTTATATTCCACAATATGGTACCATGTTTATCCCGAAGTTTTGGCTATTTCCTGGCATGCTGCTATATACAATGCGATAGGTATGAGTATTTGCGTTTAAGATCCTAACTACCTACAGGATTGGCTTTCCCACAAGTCATGGTGGCATGTCTTTTGGTGGAAATTGGATGTTGGCAAATAATAACAAATACACCGCGATTTCAAGCAACAATTTCTGTAGGATGCAGGGATACTTTTTGTCACATTGTGACCTGTCCAACAGTCAAGTTTCTGCTTGATAAGGCAACTGGAGGTCACCTGGTTAACTGGGCATAAATGTAGTACCCTGAATTACAGGAAAGGCCAGCTGACCACTGTGCACAGCATGCTGTTGTCTGACTTCTTACCTTGATTGGGGTAGCCACTGTGTGATATATTTAGGCCTTTTAAATTGTGTACTAGGTCAGTGTTAATGTTCAAAGCTTAAAGAGCAAGTGAGGAGGGAAATGCATTTACTTGAAATGTGAGTCTGCATTCGTGCTAGAGTGCAATTCCCAGGACTGCTTATGGAAGGGGACACTGGCGAGAAGGTCCCACAGCATTGTCACCACACAGCGAGAAGTCCATCCACTCCCACGGTGGCTGACCATTTATAGCACGTTATCTTGGTTATTTACTCATGGGGACAGGTAAAGCAGTAGGGTTAACCCTATACTGAAATGATCCCTGTCTCTGTGACTCTAACTTTCAGCTCTCCTGGCAATTCAAAGCCCCTTCAGTAGATGGAGAAATCCGTTTCCATTCTTCCTCCACCCACCTCCTCTTTCCTCCCTCCTTCATCCTCAAATTCTCAAGAAGAAACCCAGCAAACTCTTATAATTGATATTGTCTAAGGATGATTAAACCAGATATTAAGTCATATAGCTAGAGAAGTATATAGTTGAAAGAAGTATGTAAGGGGCTGGCCTGGTGGCACAAGCGGTTAAGTGCGTGCGCTCTGCTCAGGCGGCCCGGGGTTCGCCAGTTCGGATCCCGAGCGCGCACCGACGCACTGCTTGGCAAGCCATGCTGTGCCGGCGTCCCATATAAAGTAGAGGAAGATGGGCATGGATGTTAGCCCAGGGCCAGTCTTCCTCAGCAAAAAGAGGAGGACTGGCAGATGTTAGCTCAGGGCCAATCCTCCTCACAAAAAAACAAAAAAGTATTTAAAAATCTTAAAATTTAAATTTAAAATTAAATTTAAAATTTATGGCATTAAAGATGCCATAAATATTGTCATAGTTTCAATAGTTTTAATCATCAGTGGAGTTTTTAAAGGTGTTCAGAAGAAAATAATGAAAAGGAAAAGGCACAAGATAATATATTTCAAATCAAGTTTCTATTTTTTAAATAACTTCCTTGTTCTTTTTGATTTGAGGATTCTGAAGTGATACTGGTGGGAGAAAAATTGTAAAGAATGTCAAATTCTGTTATTATCAGTGTCCTTCTCTGTGTGTGGCTATGTGTTTGAGCCAAAGCCAGCAGTAGGAAGACTGCACGGTAAAGGAATCATGAATCTTGCTCTCAAATGAGCTCTAATGTCCTGAGCTCATTAGCCACCCAAGCCAAGCTATTAAGAGGTCTGTAGCATCTTATGATGGCTTTGATTTAAGATTGCCCCGCATAAAAATGACTTCAGCTATTAGGGCAGCAATTGTTAAATTACCAGTCTTAGAAACTTTTTTTTTTTCCATTGCAATATAAGAACTTACTAGTAACTGCTTTTAAATTAACAAGCAAGTTGATTAATTTGTAACTCTTATTTTCCTATATATTTTCAACTCTTGTATTCAGTTGAAATTTTATATCTCAAGAATAGAAGGATATCAAAACAAAATTAAAATACCAATATCATAACTAAAATGATGCCAACACATTTCATAGAATACTGGAAAGCCATTACAAGAGAGACAGAGATCATTTGGAATTAGAGCTATCCTTGAGGGATTACTAAAATCATTTTGTTATTAATATATTTTCCTTTATAATGGATTTTCTGGATGCTCTAACATATTAATAAACCATCCTTTCCAATATCACTTTCTTTCTAATTCGGCACAAAGATTTACTTTTCAGTGATGAGGTGAGGGAGGTGCCCTAGGGCAGAAAATTTAAGACTACGTTCACTCTCAGGTTGTGCAAATGCAAGTGAGCCCAAGGCATCTCATTCGCCTCCCCCTGTTTCCAGCCCTGTCAATAACCTCCACAAAAGAATCAACAATGGCCCCAAACACCCTGTATTAGAAGAATACAAGTCTTACTCATTTGGAGTGAAGTAATATATACCACTCACTGAACACTGACTCTGCACCAGGCCCTGTGCTGGATGCTTCACCTGGATAATTGCATTTAATGCTCACAACAAGCATGAGGCAGACATGAGTCTTCACATATTACAGGTGGAATTTGAGATTCAGCATGGTTCAGTAACTCACACAAAACCATTTATGCAGCAAGGGGCAAAGCCAGGGTCTAAGCCAGATCTGCCTGACTTGAAACCCAGTGTTCTTAACCAATAAACTGTCCTATCTATAAGGAAAGGAATGATAGGGATCTTTTACAAAGTAAGATTTTTTTAAAACAGTGTCATTGCTTCAAAACACATAAAGGAGGGGCCGGTCCCGTGGCTGAGTGGTTCAAGTTCCCCGTGCTCCACCCGGCGGCCCCACAGCCATGCTGTGGCAATGACCCACATACAAAATAGAGGAAGACTGGCCACAGATATTAGCTCAGGGTGAATCTTCGTCAAGCAAAAATCAACCAACCAAACAAACAAACAAAAACGCACGAAGGGGTAATATCTAATGCTTAATAAAATATTACCAACTAGTAGTCTTGACAAATCTGCATTAATGAATACTGCCCAGTAGGCTGGTCTCATCTCTCACACCTAACATTCTCTGTTCCCAACATTAATTTCCCCAGGGTAGCAAATTCTATTGGTGCCATGCCCAGATCCCTTTACCAGGCCTGAGCAGACATCTCTGAGCTGCAGCAAGGGTTGGGTGCTAATGGCTTTCAGCTGCACATTCCAGAGACCTGCCCCTTTGTGGGTGACAGCCACCTCATCCTGGGACACCTAGCAAGTTACATCACTTGTACTACACCCACACCCCTGGCCTGCAGCCAATGACTGATGGATATGGAGTATAAGACCCTGACGTCCTGTTTGTTAAGAGCGAAATCCTTTCTGTTGTGCAATTCTCCTTCCAGACCACACTGTGTATCAGGCTGAGGCCCAACTTCCCCTGCAATGACATCTTTGCCCAGTTTCTTCCCCTGCCTTCCGCTGCTTTCCTCACTCACAGATTTCCCTAGAGAGCACTCCCTTAGTAAATTCCTTACACTAAAATTCCTGCTACAGGCTGTTTCTAGACACTCTGCTTGCAAGATCTGCCCATCTTCTCTCTAATCTCTCTCTTATTTAATCCCGACACATCCTCCAAATCCCAGCACAGTACCACCTCTTCCAGAATGCTGCCTCTGTTTATTCATCAGGCAATGATTCTCATTTTCCTCCATATTCTCACATCACCTATTTGCCTAAGTTCTCTATATTAGTACTTAATTATTCTTTTTTTTTCTGTGAAAACACTCATTACTTATCTCTATCCATAATAAGATTATACACTTTCTTGAAGGCAGATACCCTACTTCATTTATATCTATGACAACACTAAGCACATAAAAATATATTAACAGTCACCTGATAAAAAATTGTGTTGAATTTTAAGTTGTCAATATAGCTATCATATTAAATTAAAAATGTAGGAAACAAAATGCTTTATAATGTTTCCTCTAGGTAAGAAAATAAATCTTTTTTTTTCTTCAGGATTCGCTGTGCCTTTTTGGTGCCAGGAATAGGAGGGCCAAGGAGGTGGGCTCTTCCTGATTGTGAAAGCCATGGGCACCCAAACCCTCTCAAGTCAACTGAAAGACTGGTGCGGAGCAGGAACGAGGAGACCACGTCAGGAACAGAAAGTAGTTTTGGCTCCTTTTACCTTCCCACATGGTCACTCATAAAACCAGCTCTACTGCAAATGAATTCTGCTTCAAGAGATGTGCAAAAGAAAGCTAGCACCTCTCACTAGAGACACATTTAGCTCTCAAATGTTAACGTTTGATTAACGTTCATGGTTGTAGGTGACAGTCATTCTAAATCAGAACTTAGTTCATTTCACCAAAGACAGCTAGTGTAGACAAACCAATGCGGAATGATCAACTTAGTGATGATAATTCTATCACCAACCATGAAACACATTTAAAGAAAAATCATCTTGACACAATAAGAGAAATATATTACCAAAATAAGATAGAATATGATTTCTGACAACTGAATTTTCTATTCTGTGATGAAAGTTTATTTGTTGACACTCAGGAATAAACTTAAGAGAAAAATTGAGCAACGTTTTTAAACATATTTATTCTTAACTAAAGTGTGTTTACATCTGTTGAACCTTTGAACACTATCCAATTTCAGTTACAAGCCCCAAATAAGTCATCTTCTTAACTGTACCCACGGGGGGTTGGTAAAATCAAATGCAGCTGAAAAAACTCTTTCAGACTCTTAACATTGGCAGGTCATGTAACATAGAAGAGAACTACTAGAAGTGACAGTGGATTTGAAGGATCTTCACACTTTAATTTCCGCCTTTATACCTAGAATTCAGACTCTATGATATTTTATCCAAGCAGAAATTTTTTAAAATACCTTCTAGCATAATAAAAGTCACCATAAGTTTGCATTCTTTCAAGGATTGATTATTAAACAAAACCAAACAAAAAGACTTGTGGCTAAAATATGATGTGGAGTTCAGAGGATTATTTCAATTTTCATAAGAATTAAACTTGGTAATTTGCAATCAAAATAACGCTAGTGGTTTGCAGTTTATAACTCATACATTTTAAAGTAAATGATATCATATTTCCCCCCAAGAGCCAGATTCTCTATTTCACTCAATTTATTTAATCCTGAAATAAAAATTATTTCCACTGATTTCCACCCAGATTCTGTTTACTAGTAGAGATGTTTATTATCTCTTTCTAGATCTCAAAATAACTACAATACCAGCTATGATTGTATTCGGTGTTGATCTTCACCCAGTGTTAGACCTGAGCCCACTTGTATGGGAACACCAAAGTTACTCCTCAAGTATGTGATGTTTTCCATTTGGAGAGCACTTTTAATTTTCCTTGTTCTATGCAAATTGGAACATTGTTGTTATGGCTTCTGTATACAGAATATTAATTTATTTTAAAAATAAAAGGAAATATTTACCCAAGTATTTAAAACTACACAGGAAGTTGTAATATAATAACTAAAATATATTCTCAAAGAACTGGGAATTCATGTGAACTGCCTTTAGAAACTGGAATGTCAGTGATAGTCTAAGATTGCAAAACTTCTAAGCTGCATAAATACGATTATTATAAAGTGCTATGGTCATCCTGTGGAGACGAAAGAAGTTAAAAAAAAATGGTTTTCTCTCTGTCATCTTCCCTCTAGTTACATTAACCCTATTCAACTGGTCAAGGTGTCAGCCAGAACTAACGGTGTAATTGGTACCATATTTTATCTGCTCAGGGCTCCTGGCCCATAACAAATAAGACGAACTGAGGAAGAGGCCCTAAAGGTCTCCTTCAGAGCTTGGGAATTACAGAAACTGAACTTGGCCAAGTCTCTTGTGGAGTCTTTGACAAGAAGTATTGCCTGCTTCCAACTCTTGTCTCCCTACGATCTTTTTTCCAAATAGCAGGCAGAATAGCAGTGCTAAACAAGTATTAGTTTCAAAATCATCTAATGAATTCCAATGCACTTAGAATAAGACTCAAACGAAGTCTTACAGTTTACAAGATCCTACAGGACCTGGCGGCTGCACATCTTCTGATTTTACCTCATACACCCTTACCCTGGCCCACAGTATTGTAGCCTTCATGGCTTCTTTTCTGTTCCTCAAATGTGAGAAGCTCAACCTCACATGAGACGTTCATTTGCATCTTAGGACCTCTGACTTTCTCCTTCCATCTGGAACCACCTGCATCTCAGATCTCTCATAGCTAGGAAGTCCTTCAATTGGTCTTCAACTAACACATAGCCTCTTTTAGCAAGGCCTTTCCTGACCATGCAGTCAAACTGACTCCCACCGCATGAACTAACACAACACTTGTTTTATTTTCTTCTCACTCCTTATCACTATATGAAATTATTTTGTTGATTTATTTGTCTCCTTGTTCCTTGGTTTTTTTCCCCTGGTCCCCACCCCTTCTAAACTGAAAACATCACAAGAACAGAGACTTGTCCATTCCTGTTTTCCCACTGCTTAGAACGGTGGCTGGTACACAATAGGAACACAAAAATATTTGTTGAATGAATGAATGAATGATTGAATGAAATACGCTTTAGACCCCAATATGTTTACTAAACCATATTCCCCAAGAATAGACAATTACGTCCAGGACATCAGTGTTGCTACACCTTCATTTTGATCACTGTAAAGACCTCCCAGAACAACCAGCACAGCAGCAGCTCACCAGGCTGGAGGGAAAGAAAGACCTTTCTTAATAGTTGTCTCATATCAGTTTCCTTTTGTTTGACTGAATAGACCCATTTTCACCTTTAGAGAGAGACTAGAATGAATGATATGTTTAATGCAAATCTTTAAGGGGCAAAATTGGCCCTCACAGTTTGGGCTGGAGGAAAGTAAGGCAGGCACAAGGTCTGGGATTCTATCCTTGAGCAACAGTCGACCTGGGGCTGAGAATCTTATGCTCTTTAGAGATTGAATAACTTAGAAATAACCTGAGATGCAAAGCTCAGACTCATCCACTGAGCAGTAAATCTGTGCTTCCCTAGGGAGGGAATAGGGTCTTCTTCCAGGAAGCCCATGCAAACCTAGTGTTCCTGATTGGCAGGGATCCCCCTCCACTCTTGAGCAGGTATAGTTCTGAAATGCCTATTGAAATGCAAGTAGACTCCTCAGGTATCGGTCAGTGCAGATGCAGGTGGCCTCCTCAGGACATTATCAGACAGGAATCACATGTCAGTCTAACATGCCCACACAGGTATTTTACTCAATGAATATTTAACAAAATAATCCTTATTGACTGCTCTTTGTGTTTTCCTTTGGTACCTTTAAAAATACATTTCTTTGTTTTCTTTTTCTTTTAAAATTGATTTCATTAATGTTTCTCTTTTTATCAGTGTTTGATTTTGTATCTCTTCAGGAATGGTAGAGAGCTTCAATCTATGTGTTCATTAGCAGTCGGTCAGCCAAAGCCCACAGGGAACCAGAGCTTCCCTGATGCTGCTCTCTATCTCAGTGCAAAGAGTCTAGGCCTGAGAGCTTCATCACAACAAGAATAAATTGAGGCTGTTGACTCCTGGGTACATCCTTGATCTGTATTCGCAATGATTTCATGTAAGTTTTTCTAACGATCTGCATAAAGTTTGTGAGCACACTTTCCCACCTACACTTGAGTTAGTCATTGAAATGTGGACCTTCACCAGCTGTGTAAGGAGGAAGAATTTTGCCCTTGAAATGCATGTTATGTAGTACTTCTACAATGAAATTTAATTAATCAATTCTAGACTCAAAACAAAAGGATGGCTTTCCTGTGTATAGTACTTCCATTGTCGCAAGTACCTTATTTGCTAAGCTGATCTTTGCTCTTTTTAAAGAATATAGAATTAACCATTTGATAAAGAAAAGCTCATTTCTCAGCACAATGACCTACTTTGTCCTTAATTTACCTCATTTTAAAATGTGAATGAATAGATACTTTTTTTTTTTTTTTTGTGAGGAAGATCAGCCCTGAGCTAACATCCGTGCTAATCCTCCTCTTTTTGCTGAGGAAGACTGGCTCTGAGCTAACATCTATTGCCAATACTCCTCCTTTTTTTTTTTCCCCCAAAGCCCCAGTAGATAGTTGTATGTCATAGCTGCACATCCTTCTAGTTGCTGTATGTGGGACGCGGCCTCAGCATGGTGGGAGAAGCGGTGCGTTGGTGCACGCCCGGGATCCGAACCCGGGCTGCCAGCAGTGGAGCGCTCGCACTTAACCGCTAAGCCACGGGGCCGGCCCTGAATAGATACTTTTTATGAATATTTAGCATTGAGACAACAATTGAATCATTAATCAAAATAATAAGGATTTTTCTATCTATTCAGCTAAATGTGGCCTTTATATACAATGCCTTCTTAAAAAGAGCTGGCACATGCCCTGAGGCCTTGCCCAGGAAAATCTCTTGAGTTCAAATTATTTTTCTTTTGTTTCCAGTCTTGTATTGTATTGTATTGTTTTAATTTATTTTTTTGAGTTGAAGGGCCTATGTGTTAACCAAGCACAACAGAAGAGACCTCAAGAAGTTGTCCATGGAAGGTAAAAATTACAGAGAAAACTTGATTTCCTAAAAATAACTTAACTCAGATACTCAATTGCTCTTAAACAAGTGTCCAACCTCTAAATTTATTCTATCACAGAACATAAAGACAGTCACATTTTGAAACCTTTATCCAATTTCTTAGATCCTTACTTAGCAAAAAAGCAAATGAAAGCATTTGCATTTCAGATACCACATGGAACCCAAGGTGAAGGCCTACTAATTAAAAAGATCATTTAAAAAAAATCTAGTTCTAATCTACTTTTATTCAAATGAATTCTTTATTCCTTATAAGTTTATCTGTGGATCTCAATGTTCCTTATTGACAATTAGTACATCCTAAAAAGTATTTTGGAAGAGTCAGATTGTTCTTAGGATTACAAAAAAAAAGTTAGTTTACAGGCTAATCTTGCAAAAAACCAGCTATATTTCAACAGGAAAGAAGATCCATGGAACTAGAAGTATAGGCCTTTGCATACCATTTTAATTTGTTGCCTTTACACCTAGAAAAGAGAAAACTGAAATAAAAGATGATTTTAGACAGATTCAAATATTGCTATCTGAAGAGGCAATAATATTAGGAGACATTTCAAAGACTCATTTTTAAACATTATAAACTAAATGTAACTCACCAGGAAATATTCTAAACTGTTTAAATACAATTTTTAAATGCTACAAATAATAATGCCATTGCTATTGTTTGTTTACAAACACTCACACTCAGAAACCTAGACACTTTAAATTACTTCTCATTTCCTTTTGAGAGCTTAGCTGAGCTGAAAGGCGAATAAAACAAAGATTCAAATAAACAAGAAACAAGATGTGAGTAAAATAAAAATGGGCAAATCTCAATTTTCTTTCCCAGTGTTACCTATTTTGAATAATTAAATAAATAGAATAGTTTGGTTGATGACCATGTTATCAAATCCGATTCATATTCTCAGGCCAATTTTCTTCTAAATATAATATAACAAAATTTGTGTTTTCCTAAGTACAAATAAACATTTAAAGATTTTTATCAAACTTGCACAAGAGAAAAATAAAATGATACTGGCACAGCCATCATTGCACCCAAATGTCAAACAGAACAAAATATTTCACTCAGAACAGAGATCACTCCCTTGCTTTATTTAGTTTTCTAATATACAGTCAGCTCAGTACTTCTAAAATATACACTCTTCCTTCCAATTGTTATTTACAAAAAATATATATTCGGAGTAAGATTAATAAATTCTTGAAAGTATAATTTTTTTCATGATTTAAAAGACTTTAACAACACACCATTCACTGCAGTCACTTGTGCTATAGCTGAACTTCATTTTATGATCCTCTCCTATAAATTGTTCATGAGGGGACTCCTCTTATAGACTCTTGAAACAAGAATGCATCCTGTACATTTATGTTACAGGTTTATTATGATAGATTGTCCTTGCCACAGAACTGGAAACTACCAAGCCAGTTTATAAAACCTGTTAATAAAAACAGTCCTTACACTGAAGCAGACTCATTTACTGAGCAACCCAAACCTACCCAACATTTATTCAGTTTCCCAAATAAAATCAGAAATGTCCAGCTGCATGAGAAGTGTGTGTATAATAAGAACAAACATTTTCAATTTTTATTTTTCTTATTAAACTTAAATGAAGATGACTTTGATGAAGTAGCATGTTCTTTTGGATTTCAGGTGATACATCTGTGAAACATGTAAAGTTGTATTTTTTCAACCTAATTGAAAGAGACATAAGATTTAGCCTATAACGTGTTGTTTGAATGCCAATGTTCATCTGCTTAGATTCAACCTCCTTCTTTAATACTTGCTTCAGTGTAAGCAGAGATTCAAAACACTGTAGAAATTCTATCCATGATGAATGATATTGGAGTCAAATATGATGATAGCTGAGCACTCTGGAGTCCCCCGTCCTATAAAATTATGCCAACATTTGCTATGGGAGAGGTGAATTGTATTTGACAACATACTCCCAGGCACTGTGTAATGAACCTTCAAACTTCAATTAGAACCTATCAGAAAGAAAAACAAACACAATTTCACTAAAATGCTGCTTCATAAGAAAAACAAGTCAGTTGGAAAATACAGCAAGTTCAACATCACTGGCTACTCATCAAGCATTCCTTTCCCATGTCAGGTATCACATAAAATGCCGATTCTTTTAGTAATAATAGAGATCACTTCCATTTTAGAAATACAGGCATTCCACTAACTTCACACCCATTGAGTCAAAAACAATTTTATACTCCAGTCTTTAATGATTTCTCTTTCTCACCACTTACCTCCAAAGAAAAAGAATATATTTTTTAAATGCATTGGATGGCACTGTTTGTGAAAGGTGATCAGCATATTCAAAGCTCAAAAGGAAAAACACAACCTTCTGGGATGCCATGCTGGGAGCATATAAAACATCTGCATGTTGGTTTAAATTAACCTAGAATGTTCAAGGTACGTTCCCCAAGTGGGTTACATTCTTCGTGCACTATAATTCAGACTATTCAGATGATAAATTTCCCAGTGCTTCACACAGATAGCGTTTCAATAAATGTTTTATCAGCTAAAATACAACGGCTAGCCTGTTTTTAACCTCTCCCCTTGCCAGTGTTTATTAGTAATTCGCAGAATTTTGGTGGAGGGGAAAGCATATGTGAAAGGGCCAAATGGATGAGTCTAGTTGCATTATAAGCTGGGATAACAGTGCTGCTTTTGCTGACGATTTCAGCAGATGAGTGGAGTGGTTTGGTTGTTTTGAGGTTTCACTGAGGTTCTTTTCATGAAAGTTTCCTTTGATGTAACATTTTGATTTAAGACTTTATAACAGTAAACAGAGCACTCAGTGGAAAATACTCAGTGAATTTTACATAACATAGGCTCTAAAGACAGCCAGATGCGAAGGATCTCAGGCATGTGGGACGCTATTTCAATTACATTTCCATGATTGGAAGTGATAACTGTCTACCGGGTAAGAAATAAGATTGTCAAGAAAATAGTCCATATTACCACAGCGTTTTCTACATGCCTTTTTACAGTAGTAATATGATCACATGATATTATTTATTTGTTTGTTGATGATGTGCACCAACATTTGCACCCCTAGAATGTGAGCCAGTTGCGAACAAGAGTCATGTCTTAGTACCAAGAAGGGAAGAAAGGCAAAAACACAGAAAGGGAAAGACAATCTTAAGAAGGGGGCTTTGAAGATCATCTAGTCCTACGGTGGTCTGCAATCACACTTCAGACACCAAAAACAGCAGCCAGGGAAAGAACTGCACCAGAACAAGGCCATCTATCTCTCAGCTCAACAATCTTCCCCCAACATAACCATGTATTATCTTTTTCAAAAAAAGTAATAATAATTTAAAAGATAATAAAGATACTAAAAATAACTAGTTTAATCTCTCATCATTAGTTTGTTTTATTCAGGAGGAGGAAAAATGTGAGTGTTTGTTTGTTGCCCTTTCTTTAATAAGAGATGTTAATGACAAACTTTCTCTGCCTTTTCAGAAGATTCTGCTTTCAAATAAAGGGAAATAGAGCCATTGAACTGGAAATAATTGTTAATTTACTCTACCTCTGCCATCAGCTAAATAAATAAATACATGAAATTTTAAAAGTTAATTCTGGATATGATTTGGATTTCTAGACCTCTTTAGGACCCAGAGGTCCATATCACATGGATAGTGAAGCCTTGGACGAAATCACTCAGGGCTCTTTGTCTTTATAAACACATGCTGAAGAGAAATTTCACTTTATTGTTTAATAATTTAAAACCAATATCTCACTTCTTTTTTTTTTTTTTTTTTGTGAGGAAGATCAGCCCTGAGCTAACATTCATGCCAATCCTCCTCCTTTTTGCTGAGGAAGACCGGCCCTGAGCTAACATCTATTGCCAATCCTCCTCCTTTTTTTCCCTTTTTCTCCCCAAAGCCCCCCAGCAGGTAGTTGTATGTCATAGTTGCACATCCTTCTAGCTACTGTATGTGGAATGCCACCTCAGCATGGCTGGACAAGTGGTGCATCGGTGCATGCCCAGGATCCAAACCCGGGCCGCCAGTAGCAGAGCGCGTGCACTTAACCGCTAAGCCACGGGGCTGACCCCCAATACCTTACTTCTAACAAAACTCTAATGTAGTTACATTAAATTTTCATTATCTTTGTCTCTATGCAGATGAAGAATAACTCATAAATATAACTCAAAACTAAAAAGCTTCTGAATAGCAAAGGAAACCCTCTACAACATGAAAAGGCAACCTAATAAATTGGAGACTATTTGCAAATCATACATCTGATAAGGGGTCAATATCCAAAATATATAAAGAACTGACACAACTCAATAGCAAAAAAAAAAAAAATCTGATTTAAAAATTGGTAGAGCATCTGAATTTTTGCAAAGAAGACATACAGATGACCAACAGACACATGAAAAGTTGCTCAACATTATTAATCATTAGGGAAATGCAAATCAAAACCACACTGAGATATCACCTCACATCTGTTAGAAAAGCCAAGAAATAATAAGTGTTGGTGAGGATGTGGAGAAAAGGGAACCCTTGTGCACTGTTAGTGGGAATGTAAATTGGTGCAGGAAGACAGTATGGAGGTTCCTCAGAAAATTAAAAATAGCACTACCACATGATCCAGCAATTCCACTTCTTGGTATTTATTTGAAGAACACAAAAACACTAATTCAAAAAGATATCTGCACCCTCATGTTCATTGCAGCATTATCTACAATAGCCAAGGTATGAAAACAACCTAAATGTCCATCAACAGATGAATGGATAAAGAAAATGTGATATATACATATCATAGACACAGAAAACATATTGGTGGTTGCCAGAGATGGGAGATGGGGGTAGGTGAAATGGGTGAAGGGGGTCAAAAGATACAAATTTCCAGTTATAATATAAATAGGTCATGGGGATGTAATGTACACTGTGGTGATGATAGTTAATAACACTGTATTGTATATTTGAAAGTTGCTAAAAGAGTAAATCTTAAAAGTTTTCATCACAAGAAAAAAAAATTGTAACTATATACGATGATGGATGTTAACTAGACTTATTGTGATCATTTGAAATATATACAAATATTGAATCATTATGTTGTACACCTGAAACTAATGTAATGTTATAAGTCAATTGTATCTCAATTTAAAAAAAGAAAAATAATAGTCACTTATAATAGTCATGCAATTGAAAAATCTGTCGCCAAATACTTCTCTGTATTAATGTAATACACATAGAATTAAACCAACCGTTTAATACTATTAATATGTAATTTGATTGAAAGCATAGATAGGGCTCAGAATCACAGACTGTCAAAAGTAACAAGATGCAAGTAATATCATATTCTGTTTGTGTTTCACATTAAAGTATCCATACTTGGGACTTTGGTATGGCCTCAAACACACACATTTAAATCCTACTTACCCTACAAAATCTTCTAAAGTAAGACTAAAGTAATAAAAAGATATATAGACAACAGATAACTAGACAGAAGATGACAGCAGAAGAGAAATATCAACTAGTTCATAGATGATAGAAAGAAGGTGGCTGGAGTGAGTGGTACCAGCCCAGAGCAGAGAAAGCTGGAGAGAGGATGTATCTTCAAGGCAGAGGGGGAAACCACAGCAAGAAGGATAGTTTGAGAGGCTGAGCCCCAGAAAGACTCTGAAATTTGAGGCATCAAATAATTTATAAGGCAAGAGTAAGGACTGAGGCTGAAAAATCTGTCTTTAAAGACGAGTTAGGTCCCCAGATGTTTTCACCAACCCCATAAGGTCTAGCTACTACCCCACTGTTGACTTGGCAGGAGATGGGATTTATTCTCTAGAGAAATTAAACCAGAAAATCTCCATTATCCATACAGTGGAAGATAGGGGTGAGGGTAGGGTTCCATATTGAAAACAGAAAAGCAACAATCTACACACTGAATGGTGTGATTGTGATCATTCTAACCCTTAGCCCTTTCTCGATTCCCAACAGGAATGCTAGCAGACAAATGACTGGAAAATACCTGTCTGTGAAAACTACAGATAAAAGTATTCGGGAGTCTCTCAATTAAATGACAACGTGGTCATACTCTAACGAGCGAATGAGATTTTCTGACACCCACAGATCTATAATTTTAATGTCTCAGATAAATATGCTTGGACAACCAAATTTCCCCAGACATTTTACATCTACTATGAAACATAGAAAACGAAACACAGAAGTGGAAAAGAATTCAGAGGACACAAGAACAAAGATAAGATAAAAACTTTAAAAACTCTTCAATACCCTCAGAGAACTGGGAAAATATATGGCATGCATGGAACAAGTACAGGATGATATATTAATTTTTAAAGGGCACTGAAAGCACAGATTTATTAAGAATAAATTCATGTTAACAAAAAAATTGTTGTAAGATAAAGGTGAGGAAGTGTCCCATGGGGAAAAAAATAGAATAAAAAGAAAAGAGAAATCAAATATTAGAGAAAAGGTAAAAATTTAAAGGACCAATCCAATATCCAACTAAGAAGAGTCCCATAGATAGATAATACATTGTTAAATAATAGGTAACAAAAATTAAATCTATGAGTGAAAGGTATGAGTTTCCAGAGTCAAAAAATTCATAGCACAAGGCATATCATCATCAAATTGCAGGGCATTGAGATCAATACAAGACCTTAAGAGCTTACAGAGGCAAAAATTTGAGCACAAATATAGGATGAGGAAGATTAGCAAGACTTCTCAACTTCAACATGGGAAATCAGAAAACTATTCATTTAACAAACATTTTTTAATTCCTAACACTTGCCAGATACCATTCCAGGTGTTAGGGATACATCTGGTTGCTTTATATGTGTGTGTGTATATATATATACATATACACATATCACTTTCTTTTTTACTGTAAGACAAAAATCATACTCCCATAGAGTCTACAGTTTGGCAGAGAAGGAGTAGCATAGGAGGTACAGATAGAGACAGGAGATAAAGTTTACCAAATACATAAGTAAGCCATACACTGTATTTGGAGATGATAAGAAAAAGAGAAGAAATACTAGAACTCATTTAGGGAGATCAAGAATGCTAGAGAATGGGGGCAGTTGCAAAAGTAAATAAAGGCATAAGAGGAGGCGCATTGAGAATGGTACATTTTTGCAGTTTTCAAAGAAGGGAAGATGAAAGATTAAAAGCTGTGAAGAAAAAATGCATACTTAAAATGGTAGCTAAAGTGTGATCACAGATATGTAAAAATGTATATTTGCCAATAAAAGAATGACCACATATGCTAAATGTTAGCAGACATTATTTTTGATTGGTGAGATTACTTATTTTTGCCTTTATGAACTTTCCAAATTTTAATATGAATATGCACTATTTTGTAATCAGGAAAAGGAATGCATGGTAATTTTTAAAAAGCAATAGATGGATTAGACACAGGAAACACGGAAGGGATAAAAAGAACCAACTCAAGATGAAATGAATTGTCCCCTGTATGAGATAAGAGGATTTTCAAGTGAAACCTCCAATTTGCAGATGACACAGCTCTTCTTGATAGTCAAATACAGGGAAAGAAATACATTTCAGGAAAAACTCTCAATAAAATAGGCAGAAAATTGGCATGAAGTAGTACACCCTGGGAAAAATATTCCAAGCTACACTTAATGGAAACAGCTATGAGTTCTCAGGGACCTCGTTGATGGTGTGCAAACCTCTCCTTAAAGACAGCAGATCTAAGCGACTGAGACAGCCAATAAGATCAACAAAACACTGGGCAGCACCAAGAAGGGTATTGAAAACAAAAGGAAAAGTATTATTCTACAGTTGTTACCAAAAAAAAGTGCTACTCACACATATATAAGTAACCACATTTTTGAGACAACGTTGACCTGATGGAAGGTACAGAAAGAGGGGAAGGCAATTATTGCAATGGAGGAGCTGCTATAAACAGATCTTAAAAGATAAATATTTCAGCCTGGAAAAAAGAAGTTTTTTGAATGGGAAATATACATTTTAAATCTAAAGAATAATGTAAATACAAAAGACATGGACAGTATATCAAACCCCAACTTGAGTACTTGAAATAACCCCTTAAAGCCTGGGGTAGGAAATTTAAGACAAAAAGGAATACCAAGTATAACCCTATGGGATTTAATGGTTTATAAATTGACACAGACTAAAAATAAAAATAGCCTCAAGAATAGTACTAGAGTCCAAATACCTTTACATCCAACCAACAGTTAGCCTGCGCCTTGCACACACACTCATAATAAATACTCAATAACTTGAATGAATGTTTGGAAAAACATTGCTAATTTGATGAAACTGATACCACGAAGGCAAATCATTTCTTTCCCTGGTAAGTCTTTTGGTGCCAGAGTCGGAAACAGAAGACCGGCAGGAGGAATTGCAGCTCCATCAAAATCGTATCGTGCTCTGGATGGGCCTGACATGGAGTGAAAGCGCGGTCTTGAATTTACGGAAGAACGGCACTGCTTTTGCCTTTCCACACTGTGTCTCTCATAGAGCATTTTAGTTTGAATTTCTCTTCACTCCACACACGCTCAGTCACACGTAAAACCCATCCACGCCATCATTCAATTTCAGTGTTTCTTTTTAAAACAATTTCCTTCTTTGTGGTCTCCTGAAACAGTAATACCTGAGAAGTGAACATGAATTTGTATGACGTGATAAATAAAATGGAAGCAGTAGATGGTAATGTCAGAGCACACTATGGTATCTTTACAGACAGAACAACAGTAAAACCCTATACAGAAAGCAATAATGGCCAAGGTGAAAAAAATTACTAGGGCCGCCCCGTGGCTTAGTACTTAAGTGCGTGCACTCTGCTGCTGGCGACCGGGGTTCAGATCCCGGGCGCGCACCGACGCACCGCTTCTCCGGCCATGCTGAGGCCGTGTCCCACATACAACAACTAGAAGGATGTGCAACTATGACATACAACTATCTACTGGGGCTTTGGGGGAACAAAAAGGAGGAGGATTGGCAATAGATGTTAGCTCAGAGCCAGTCTTCCTCAGCAAAAAGAGGAGGATTAGCATGGATGTTAGCTCAGGGCTGATCTTCCTCACACACACACAAAAATTACTAGACATCCATATTTTCCAATCTTAGGCTGTGTAAAATATCATGTAACTTTAATTTGTGCTTATTATATATTAATTGCCCTTTATTTTCTTTCACTAACAAGGCTACTCATTTATCTATCCTATTTGATTAACATAGACCGAGTACGTAGTAAAGCATATAAAAATATCCAGCACTGTGTTTCACCTTCACACTTGGGTTCATAATAATTATCAAAAATTTACTACCGATCTACGAACAAAATAACTACGGAAAGCTGCATTATCTCAAACTTTTCTTTCAAAATTTCCCTAAAGGTAGAGAAGAATAAATTGGATATACCTGGGGTTTGGTGGCCTAGCACCAGTTTAACAGCCACAATATTTCTTTAAAGAGTCCAACTGGATCATTTAAAAAATCGAATGAATTTTATTCTACTCCATAATATGTTTTATTTAATATAAAAATATTGTTTAAAATTTCCCATGAGTAAAGTTGATGTGCCATGTTCATGTTGTGGCTTTATCCGTTCCGTGGAATATCACTGTGTATCTTTGATGGTTATTATTCCTGGCAATGCAAATTGTGTGATTTTTTTCTATAAAACTGGTGGTGAAATTTATGAGAATATAAGAATTATTGAGTCATATGGATTCCTGTGTTTTGATGAGCTGAGCCTTTATTTTTTCTTTTTGCTCAAAAAATATTTACTGAAATGTTTACCCACTGGAGTCTATGTAGATATACTAATCAACCACAATACTTACATTCCATCCTCAGTGTGTGGATCTCACTTGAGAAATAGAGGCATTTTAAATATTTTTGCAATGATTAATTAACAGCTTGATTTAATGCTAAAACTTTTAAATTCTTCAGTCTTTGTATGAGTAGCTCTATACCTGCTCCTCAAATTTGACTAAACTGGCAAAGAGAGATAACTACAATATGTAGATAGGTGATAGATTTATTTATTCTAACAAAAACCAAATTTGGAAATCCAAATGCCCATAATTGGAGTGGTAAAGGTAGCATAAAAGTGATAAAATTAGCATCTACTAATTTTATTCTATTTAAAAATTATTCCCAATTTTGAGTTCTTCCATATATTTTGACCTTTTGTTTTGGAGTTTTGATAAAGCTAAAACTTGTCATCTCTCTCTCTCTGTATAACTCACTCACTGCAGCCATAGAGGCTAGTGGGTAAGGACCCAGATTCTAGGGCCTTTTTATATGTGCCCAAATCCTGGGTCTGCCACTTACTTGCTGTGTGGCCTCACAAAAGTTATTTCTATCTCTATGACTTCATCTGTAAAATGGAGATAACAATAGTTCCTATCTCATAGCATTTAGTGAGAAAATTAATACATTATATGTAAACACAAGATCTATCCCTACCTTAAATAGATCAATTCTAATGATTGCTGGGTTGAAATTTTCTCTTTCTAAAGACGGTAGTTCTTATTACTATGAAAAAAACAACTGTGTAAAGCTTTTCAATAACAATTTTATTATTTAATATTTCCTTGTGAAGAGTGATTCCTACTCTTTGTACTTTCCCTGCTCACACCTGTGTCTTATAGGTGTATCTAGTTCATAAATCATAATCTTCTGACACACTGAAAATGCCCATTAACACTGCTGAAATTTAAGTTCATGTGGAGAGTTCTTAGAATGATGAAGAAAATTAAGTTGGAACATGCACAGACTCATCTCATGCAATCTAGTGTTTGATGGTAGAATACTTCTATCTTTTTTTTTTTTTTTGTAAGAAGATCAGCCCTGAGCTAACATCCGTGCTAAGCCTCCTCTTTTTGCTGAGGAAGACTAGCTCTGAGCTAAAATCTATTGCCAATCCTCCTCCTTTTTTTTCCCCCAAAGCCCCAGTAGATAGTTGTATGTCGTAGTTGCACATCTTTCTAGTTGCTGTATGTGGGACACGGCCTCAGCATGGCCGGAGAAGTGGTGCGTCGGTGTGCGCCTGGGATGCGAACCCGGGCCGCCAGTAGCGGAGCGTGCGCACTTAACAGCTAAGCCACGGGGCCGGCCCAATACTTCTCTATCGTAAACCAAGGGATTGTTTTAAAGGCTCTTAAATAGATCCCCTTCTATGGTTTTGTAATTTTTTTCATTCAATTGTGTTATATACGGCTATGGACTTGAGCACAACAGAGCTTTGCTGTAATGTAGATTCATCCCATATGTCAGGTCAGCACTGAGAATAAAAATTAAATCAAGGAATGGGTAACATAAAATGCCAACAACCCCCCTTCATAAAAACAACCATTAGGTGTTTAAGAAATATTAAATAAAATCAAATATGATGACTGTTAGCAATCTTCTGCTGACGTAGATATTCCTCTAAAAGAGCTATAAAAAACAGAATCTTCTTTCACGAAGACACAAAGAATTTCCAGATCTTGCAATTTCTTCCTGCAATAATATAGTACAAAAAACAAATCCTAATTTAAATTTTCATGTCTTCACTTTATTTAATGGTATGCTACTGTGACTCTGGATATTATATTTTAATGCTTGTGATGTTTAGAAACAGCTAAAATAAGAGCTACCTTCAAGAGTAATATTATAACGCATTATTATGAGGTTTATGTTTTCTTTGAAAAATGTGTTCTGCTACTAATAATGACAACACACTGACACTCAAAATAAACATCTTCAATACGCATGCTACATTTTTAAAAATTAAGAGGTAATCCACTGGTCAAGGAGACAAATTTCAGCACTCAAGTCTACCTTCTAACAGTCTCGATCTAACATCCCTGTAGAACTGAAGCAGAAGAGATGGAACACAAAATTTAGCACAACAATAACAAAAAATCTGCAGGGTATAATTTGGTCACTGAACTTTTTGAAGATCAAGAAAATCAGCTGGGATTCAACATTTAAAGGATACTGCCAATCAAATATATCCAGAATAATGCAAACGTTCTTTGCAGGTTTGCCATTTCGACTGGAAACATCTGAGAAATGAGCTTCTTTTAAAATTGCCCTCAGAAAAGGGGGAAAAAAATTCATCTCCTTTAAACAGCACATCCAAAATTGTTCTTTTATCAGTTTGGAAGAGAAAAAAAAAGAAGCATTCAACAAAATTATTATAGTACCTCAATAAGCTAACATCATACTCTTTTTCTGTGTTGTTCTTGCTTTTCACACACACACCACCATGCAAACACACACACTGGCACGCATGCACACACACCCATATGCACACAGATTCATACACACAAAAATACATACTACAGAGCCAGGTTTGTTGTGGGTTTCTTACCAGGGGCATATCTGGAGGATGGGAAGTGGATCACATGGGCTGTCAATCATGTTAGAATCCAGGAGGCATTAAATAATAAAGGGTATTCTAGTATTTTATACAAGCTATGTTTTTCTTCCTTAAAGATTAAATCTACTAATGCAGTCTACTCTATGTAAAAGCTAGTTTCTTTGCGAGGGCCTTTTTTATTGCTTTTACCTAAAACCAAGGATAATAGGTTCTCACACAAAATTAAAAGAAACAAACCAGGAAGTAGTTTCAGTTGAAAGCTCCTTCCCGTAGAGGCAGAGGGATCATTTGGAAGGAGCATGGATTCCGATCCCAGCTGTCATTTACTAGCTGTGGAATACACATCAGGCAATTTCACCTATCTGATACTCAGGGAAATGTGACCGGAGCCGGCCAAGGGACCTTGGCCCCTATGAACACATGGTTGGACACATGACCCATGCAAGGCCATCAGAGATTAACGGCAACCTTAGGAGTAGAGGTCTTTCCCTTCCTGAGACTTAAAGTGCTGAGGACCGGCTAACACTGTAACTACAAATGGCCCTCTTACGCACCTGTAGAGAGAGCCCTGGATGAAAACAAAGCCATCAAAGAGGAAAGCTGAGAGGAGGAGCGAGTCGTGAGGAAGTGATTGCAAGTGCTAGTCAACAGGTGGCTGAGCCAGGTCTCCTTTGCACTTTCTGGACGAACTATCCCCTGCAACTGAAGACTAGACAAACTACCTATCTTACATAATTCTAGCAATAAATAAAATGTCTAGGACAGTACATAAAAGGTTATGTTAATGTTAATAATTATTATTACTATGAATGTAAAAGGGTGATCCTTTTTCTTTTACAAAGGGTGTGCCCAGATTTTGCATGGTAAAACTCAACACCTATAAACATCTCCCAAACATAGATGCAATTGCTCCTGAATAGCCAAGCTTTAATTTTGTTAAATTCAACAGCATTTTTTTGTTATGGTGCCTATTTTTCTCAATAAACTGAGATCCGTAAGGGCTGAAATTATATCTTATCATATTTAGATCTTGAACATCAAATGTAGTGCCTTATTTATGGTAGATGCTCAAAAATTATTTGCTGATGATAATATATGAAATTAATTTTTATTCTTGTTGGCTAACATCCAGATTACCACAAACACTAGAGCACTTCAGTGAATTTTCAAGAGCTGTTAAAATATTATGCACTATGGGAAAGACATTTACTTTTCCATATACTTAAAGAAAGTCTTTTACTCCATTTCAGAAAATAAAACTGTTAGGATTTGAAGTGCTTCTTAAATAGTTTTGAGGTTTGGTATTGTTTATGAAATATAGAAATTTTAAAAATAAATAAAAAAGATGAAGAATTTTTAAAATGGAGAAAGCCAAAATGGATAAACAGCATTTCTGTGGCATGCTGAGTTAAATTCAGTATCAACAGCTTTGGGAACAACAAGAAGCTTTTCCGTCTGTAAAGGAGAACTAACTTTGATGACACTAGATTGAAAATACCAGTAGAATTTATCCTGCAGTCATTGCCTTGGGGTTTGCCTCACTCCCTCAGATCACAGTTGATTACCTTGTAACTCAGACTCCTCCTGTACCTCAGTGGATTTACTTGATAATGTCAGTAACTTCATTTAGGATTACTCCCGTATTATACTGTATAAATGAACACTTTTAATTTTGGACATCATGCTGGAAGGAGATTTCTTTTAAAGGATTTTTCCCCTGAATATCGAGCCAGGATTTTTATTTGGAAATGGTGCCAGATCTCCTCTAATATCTTCCTTTTAATAACAGCGATCATTCATTGAGAATTTCTCTGGGCCAGGCACTCTACAAATCACTTATACCTGTTATGACATTTAATCCTCTTGACAATCTTGCAAGGAAAGAATTCCTATTTTACAGATTAAAAAAGTAGAGAGAGTTAAAGGCACTAGCACAAGGTCAAACAGCTAGTAGACAGAAAAACTACACATCAAATTCACGTCTATCTGATTTCCAAATTGATGCCTTTTGCCGGCTTGATGAAAAGGACCATCAAACTTCACACAGATAAAAAACATAGCTACATTATTGTTGAAACAGTTTTCTGAATCTCGAATATTATGCTACCAGATCCCTCCTCCCTTTCTCTATCATAGATACCCAAAAATCTGATAAATTTTCAGTAGTTGAGGTTTATGTTATTTTTGCATGCCCTCAGCACTGTATCATTTGAGTATTTCAGGTAAACTGAATCATAATATCTAATATTTATTCATTGTTTATTTGGTGCCAGGGACTCTGCTAAGCACTTTGCATGTATATATCTATATCTATATCAATATATCTATCCAAGTAATGTCATATAATAATCTATGTATATATAATCCTCACAATACTCCTATGAGGTAGGTTCTGATATGATCCCCAATTTACAGACAAGGCATGAAGAGGTTACATAACTTGCCTGTGGTCACACAGCTGACAAGTGAGAGATGGGGATTCAATTTGAAGCAATATGTCTCTGGAACTCACCTAAATTTCCCCGACAGTGGCTCTTCACATGTCGCTGATTGCTCAAGTATTGGGCAATACTTAGAAAGCTAAGAACTTTCCACAAAAAGTTAAGTAAACAACAGGCCAGCCTGGTGGCAGAGTGGTTAAGTTTGTACACTCTGCTTTGGCGGCCCGGGGTTTGTGAGTTCAGATCCCAGGTGCAGACCTACAAACCACTCATCAAGCCATGCTGTGGCAGCATCCCACATACAAAATAGAGGAAGATTGGGACAGATGTTAGCGCAGGACCAATCTTCCTCACCAAAGAAAAGGAATAAAAAGTTAACTAAACAAAACGTCTGTGAAAGTTCTATTGCTACTAGAGTTTAGATGGAGAAACGTTAAGATAATCAGGTTCCTCCCATGGCCTCCACTGAGGCACTGCTCTGCCCGGGTCTTCACCCATCTTCCATCCCACAATTCCACAATTCCGTGTTCTCCTTCCTGGCTCCTTTATGATGAGTTGCTTCAGAAGTGATGCCCTTCCAAGAGCACTCACTTTTCTTGACTGATTAATGCCCTTTCCTCATCCTGACTTGCCTGGCTTCCCGGAGTGCCAATCCCCAAGCTTCTCTCCTGGCTGCAGTCCTGCATGCCCCTTTCTCTGCGCACCCCATACTCACTAGTGGAACAAGATCACATCATGTTGTATTTTGTATTACGCATTTCTGCCATCTGTCTATAAGATAAGCTCCTTGAGATAAGCAATCATTATGTCTTGGTACTTTTAGCATCATACATAGTACTTGGTATATTGTAAGTACTTAAACAACATATTTCTTAAATTTTTAATGCTCTAAATTCTCCACGTAGTATTTGCATATATTTGTTTAGGATCAAAATATTTCAGAAATAATCAGAAAAAAAAATAAAGTCTCACATTTAATTTCTTTTGGCAGTCTAAAATCCTTAAATACATCAAAAAAGTTCTTAATTTTCTCCAAACTGGTTCATCTTTAACTCTAGGTGGTAAATGCTAGGTTGTCACATAAAACATATGCCCCTCAGGTTAAAAATGTGATTGCTATAGTAAAAACTGAGCATTTTAAATATGTCTACAAAAGTTTTAAAACTCTAAAATAAGAAGCTATGAGAGGGGCCGGCCCCGTGGCTTAGCAGTTAAGTGCGCACGCTCCGCTGCTGGCGGCCCGGGTTCAGATCCCGGGGGTGCACCGCTTGTCAGGCCATGCTGTGGTGGTGTCCCATATAAAGTGGAGGAAAATGGGCAAAGACGTTAGCCCAGGGCCAGTCTTCCTCAGCAAAAAGAGCAGGATTGGTATGGATGTTAGCTCACGGCTGATCTTCCTCACAAAGAAAAAAAAAGAAGCTATGAGAGACATATGAAATGAAAAAGGAAATAATTAGCCTATTTTAAATTACTAAATGTATCTGGTTGGGTTTTTTTTTTATTTTTTCTTTTTTTGCTTTGCTTTATTTTTTTTTTAAGTAAATGCACCTAAATATGTACACTTTCAGTCACAAAGAAACATCAAACATTCCCCTTCACAGGCTCATCAAACATTCCCCTTCCTTCCCTTTCTCCTTTCTTTCTCTCTCTCTTCCTCCCTCTCTTCTTCACTCCTTTTCCCTTCCTGCCTTTCTTCAAACAAAAGTTTTCCTAACTTTGATATTTATGTTCCTTTTTTTTCTGGCATGTTTCTGTCTTTCCACGGGGTTAATTCATCAGGAGGTTTGACACAGTCCTTCCTCCACCTCATTGCAGTTAAGGGAGCAACAGGTTTGTCCTAAGAGAAAGAGGAAGAGGAGAAAAAAAGATCCTTTGTCTCGAGTCTAGTTTTGAGTTCCAGCTCTCATACTAGGAACCGTGTGACCTTGAGAAGTTAGTAACCCTCTCTTGGCCTTGTCTTCATCTTTTTTTTTTTTAATTATTTTATTAAAGTCGATTTGGTCTATAACATTGTGTAAATTTTAGGTGTACATTATTATACTTCAGCTTCTGTACAGATTGCATCGTGCTCGCCACCAAAAGTCTAGTCGCTGTAACAAATGCTGGGGAGGATGTGGAGAAAGTGGAACCCTCATATACTGCTGGTGGGAGTGCAAACTGGTGCAGCCATTATGGAAAACAGTATGGAGATTTCTCAAAAAATTAAAAATAGAAATACCATATGATCCAGCTATTCCACTTTGGGGCATTTATCCAAAGAACATGAAAACATTGATTCAAAAAGATATATGCACCCATATGTTCATCTTCATCTTTTTAATGACATTAAAATAAGACATAAGTCACCGGGGTTCTTGTGAGAATTAAATGAGATTAATTACTCTTAAAAACATTAAAATATTCCTACCATATTTATTCCAGATTTGGAAGATGTACAATAATGGACTCGGAAATACCAAACATTGTATTTCCCTAATTTCATAATTTCACACTAATGTTCAGAGAAAGACATGTAATTTGGGATGACAGAAGAATAGCGTGCATTGTATGTGTGGAAGGGGGCAGTTCGGAAGCAGTGGTGGTGTGTCTTGGAATGAGAGGAGGCAGAAAGGGTCAGGTTAAGAAATAAACTGAACAGATCTGTGTTTTAGAAAGATCACCTAAAAAATGTATAAATCAGAAAATGATAAAGGTTCTTTATAGGACCAGTATAATATCTTTGCATATAAAGAGAGAAGTTGGTATTCCTGTAGAGAGCCCGATAAAGTTCATGGTAGCCCAACGTCAGGGGGACTGTTCAATTCAGCCACAAATCTGTTCACTGGTTTGTCATCAAGTCCCTTTCTTGTAACCTGCTTTATTTGGGTTTTCCCAGCCTTAACCTCCCCAAGACCACTCCCATCCTGTTCTTCTCTAGTTCAGCTAATGACCTGTCTTCCTAATTCAAAGCAAGAATTTAGGCTACATGCATGGACTCCTTTAACTTCCCACCCTCTCGTCTCTGTATTTTTTATGGCTAACTCAACTCTCACATCCTTTCCTACAGTCTCAGTAGAAGTTTTCTTTCTCCTTCTCAAGACTAATCCTGTTACCCATTCTTCAAATCTAAGTTATTCCTGCTTTTCTAAAAATCTTGCTCCACTATTTATTTTCTCCCTTGAATTTAGCCTCTCATTCTCTGCAATTTCTGCCCAGATTATAATGATATTTAAGCATCTCCCTTCATAGTACTATAACTTACATCAGGCCAACTTCTCCCTCTATCTCCCATAATCTATAATCTCTCTCTCTGTTTCCCTTCATAATCAAGTTGCACAAAAGTACATATAAGAATCACTGTCTCATTTCCTCACTTTAAATGTACTCTTTTTTAAAAAAAAGTTTATTTTTTCTGATTATAAAAGTAATACATGCTTATTATACAGGAAAATATGATGTTTTAAAAATCACCCACAATCTTATCAGGGATAAAACTCATTAACTTTATGATTAAGTTACTTCCAACTTTTTAAACTATATTATATTCACATATATGGAGTGAAAGTAGAATTATAAAATTGGGATCACATTGAACATACAAGTTTAAAATATTGCTTTTTTTCCCTCAACATTACATTTAAAGCACTGTTTATTTAACTCTTTTCTTACTGATGGAGACATAAAGAAGGAGCAATTAATTTTAATGGAAGGGGCGACTCTTGAGCTTAGTCTTAAAAATGGGAACCATTGAAGGCTCAGAAAATCTAAGTGAAGCATAAAGGAAAAATGTGCAAACCTAGTAGCTAAAATGCTTTGGCACATTTATTTATTTATGTTTCTCTCCCCTACACTATACTAAAAGGTTCTATAGGTCAGGAGTCTTATTTATCTTTGTATCCCTACACCCAGCACACAATTTGGCACAGGAGAGCTACCTAATCAAAGATTAGTGAGCAAATATATAAACAATGTTGATGGACTTGCAATGGGAAAAGCTCTCGATGATATAACATTTTACTTTCCAGCTGGATATCAAACAATTGAACAAGCCACAGAAGGTGCAGACCATTAAATTAATATTTAATGTCCATGAATTGGGGGGAAATATAAATCATCATTTCATTTTCCTTTTTTCCTCGGCTAAAAAGTATGTCTCGCAACCTTTTTAAATAATTTAATTTTGGTACCCAATGACCATACTGATCAAATGTTAATAGAGAATTAGCAACAAGAAAATCTCAACTTCCAGCAACCTTTACAGCCTGAGAATGAAAACCAGGCAGTGTCCAAACTGGATACTGGTCTGTAGGGAAAGTAAAAAAGAGAACAAAACAAAACTATAATCATTTAAACTTTTCAATTCTGTTATCATCCAATTCTCTTTTAAATCAATAATTATAGACTACATAAGTAGAAATTACATATATTAGAGAGAAAAAGTTCCATGTTTGAATAATGGGTTGTTGGTTGCTAGTATTATTTTTTAATATTGATGTATTTGGTTTTTATTGCTGTGTAACAAATGACCACAAACTTAGTGTCTTAAAACAACACATATTTATCATCACACAGTTTCTGTGGGCCAGAAGCTGGCATAGGTTAGCTTGGTCCTCTGCTCAGGGTCTTACAAGGCTGCAGTCCGGGTGTTCGCCCAGCTGTGCTTTTTTGCTGGTTATCAATCAGAGGTTGCTCTCAGCTCCTAGAGGCTCCCAAAGTTCCTTGCCATGTCACCCTCTGACAACATGGTTAATTGCTTCTTCAAGATCAGGAGAATCTCTCTGACCTCTAGATGCTCTTTTAGGAGCTCTCCTGATTAGGTCAGGCCCACTCATGATAATCTCCCTTTCAATTAACTCAAAGTAATCTAATTAGGGATCTGAATTATGTCTTGTACTTTGTCATAAAATGTAACCTAATCTTAAGACGGATATCTCATCATATTCACAGGTCCCACTCACACTCAAAGGGAAGTGATTATACAAGACATGTACCTCGAGGGTTGCGAACTTTGAGGGCCATCTTAGAAACTGCCTACCACACTAAATAACCTGATTGTCCCACAAATATGATTGTATGTACAGTCATGAGTCACTTAGTGACAGGCATACGTTCTGAGAAAGGTGTCATTAGGCAATTTCATCATTGTGGGAATATCACCGAGTGTACCAAAGGGAAACAAAATTTCCCAGGCCAGAATGTGTCTCTTTAATATAAGGATTATTTTAGGCTGATTATTTTTAAGAAACAAAAGACTCAGAAAGTTTTTCTGGTTACTTTCTCCTTAACTGTCTAAAAGAATTCAGATACAAAAAGCTGTCTCAGGAAGCGAGCTATCACCTCAGCATAACATGAACTAGGTGGTGGACAGGGAGGGCTCTAGAACGCCTGTTTGTTGGGCTCCCCTCTGTGTTCTTCTGTTTCTGTGTGGCCAAAAACTTGTTTTCCAAATGTTTTCTCCTTTTCACCTACTGTCTTCCTTCCCCTTGAAGTCCCTGAGTCTCCCCACCCCCAACATATTTTGTCTTTAGCTGAGGATGGTATTTAAGATGAGAGCTTTGGCCATTTTGGCAAGTTACTTGGTTTTCCTGGATTTCTCCCATGTAAACACGTTATTAAACTTTTGTTCATTTTTCTCCTGTTAATCTGTCTCATGTCAATTTAATTCTTAGACCAGCCAGAAGAATCTAGAAGGGTAGAGGAAAACACACCTAGGCTATACGGTACTAATCTTATGAGACCACCATCATACATGCGATCCATTGTTGAGTGAAATGTCATTATGCAGCGTATGATTGTATGCAAGGCCCTCAGATACCCAGACCAATTACTTAAAAAACAACCACAATTAAAAATTATCAACTCCAAACACTTAATCTACATGCCACTATTGAAATTTACACTCCACTTTATCTTCATTTTGTGGAAAATGAGTTGGGATTTAAGTTCAAGCTATTATAACAATTGCTTTTGGTAAAATGCCTATCCCTAATTATTGGCACCTGGATGTTATGATGAATGGAAGGAGAATGAAATAAGAACAGCAGCTGTTCTCCAGTCACTGCTGTATTAGTGTGACATGGATCAGACGGATTAGCAGGCAAGCTGGTTGGTCAGTCTGACGGCAGGCTAAAAAGTGCAGAAGTGAGAAACTTGCTGTAACAAAGGTATCTTACTGACATAAATTCTTTCATAGGTCTAGGTGTTCAAAATTCTAACAGATGGTCGTTAGAGGAAAAAGGCACAGTTAAATCTACTAAAATGCATTTTTAATCAAAAATTGTAGGTAGGTGAGGCACACTTATGAATACGCTTCTTCTTACTGATAATCTCTCAGATGTTTGAAGACAACTGGTAGACAGTTTCTGAGCCTGCTCTGGTATATTATTAATATTTGTCATGACCCCAGGCATTCCTCAAAGGCACCTTCATTGCCGCATCCACCCTTTCCTCAAAAAGTAACCTGCCTTCCTCTATCTTTTTGAAGTATGGCACCTGAACTTTATGTTTTCCAGACTTAACTTAGCAAGTAGAAGATATATTAGGTTATCATCTTTTTTAGTTTAGATCAGTTGTTCGCCAACTTTGGGGTGCATGTAAAGATTTTGGTAAAAATGCAAATTTCTGGACCCAAATCCAGAGATTCTGATTAATTTGCCTAATCTGGGTAGAGTCTCTTGAATATGTATTTTCAACACCCCTAGTGATTTGGACTCAGGTGAGCCATGGAACACAGTTTGAGAAACAATGTCTATTAAAATTGTGTAAGATCCTATTAGCTATTTTGTAATTCTATCAGAGGACTGACACCTAATGAACTTCCTGTTCACTAAACCCCCTAAGATTATATATATGAGTTCCTAGACTATCAAGGTCTTGGGAACAAATCACAAGAGGTGACCACTGAATTGCATCATAGCAGATGTATCACTCTAATCTTTGAATATCTTTTGAAATCTTGATTTTGTCACACATATGTACATAACAGCTTGCCACCATGTATATACTTTATAAGTGATCCATGTAAATCTTTATTAATGTCAGTGTCTCTTTCTTCACAAATTGCCTCCTATCTCAAGATCTTCTCTTTTGACTTACAGTGGTGTTCACGAGTAGACATTTTTCTCTTTCTCTTCTTTATCTATGCCATATGACTGTACTCTTTGTTTTCTTCTACATTATCCATGGGTAGTATTTGGTGATTTATTTTTAATATTATTTCCATTAGTTTTCTCGGATAAGCTAGTGAGTAGAAAAAACTTATGAAATGCTCATTGTTTCCTGGTCACTTGGAAAAATGTATTATGTACAGTCCACATAGAATATCATAGTTACTTCCAAAAGGTAGAAGTTGAGCCAGCCCTGATGGTCCAGTGGTTAAAGTTTGGTGCTCTCTGCTTCAGCGGCCCGGGTTCATTTCCTAGGCGCAGAACCACACCACCTGTCTGTCAGTTGCCACATTGTGGAGGCAACTCACACAGGAGAACTAGAAGGACTTACAACTAGGATATACAACCACGCACTGGGGCTTAGGGGAGGGGAGCAAAAAAAAAGTAGAAGGACCCAAGACACATTCTCTGGTCACACAGAAATAAAACCTAGAGGCCTGAAAAGATAAACAGTTTGTGTTTAAAAAGAAAAAAAAAATGATATTAGAATATGTAGAAATGCATGACAATGAGAACCTATAGAGCTAATCTGAGGAAAGTGGGCTCAGATAGCACTTCTCCTCCTCATCAGGTGTACAGTGCACGAGCCCACAGGTCTCCAGGACAGTTAGCCCAGCCACCTCAAGTGAGCTCCTTGGGGAAGTACTTGGGCATAACTGTAACCAAGGCCATTACCAATGGAAATGATGATTGTTAATATGCTCCATAGTACACGGGTAAAAAACATACTTGATTTTTACAATGTCATCCAAAATAAGACTACATATTAACAATCCCATTAAAACATATCTTCCTTAACTAAATTTTTCTTATTCTACAAAACCATCAACTAGAGGACTTATTCTACAGAACTCTACAGAAACTACATTTTTTATTTCACAGAAGCATCAACAAGAAGAAACCTGCCATTGCCAATAAACACAACTGAAAAAAAAGTTTTAATCTCCATGACAACAGTGTTCAGACACACACAAAAAAACTTTTAGAAGCCATTTAAATGAGTCAATTCATGGTTTTTAAATTAACAAAAAGGAGAATAATTTATTCAGTGTTTTTGGCTGCTGCCCATCATTTTTGCTTTTCCTTTTAAACTGAACGGGAAGAAAAGAATTTCTCTGGTCTTCACTGAAGTTTAATAAACAGTAACTTAAATGACAATAGACTAGACACTTTGAAATGTTATTGTAGACATAGTGATATTTTAAAAGCATTTGAGTGAAAATCTTTGTTGATAAAGATATTTTCAAGTTTCTCCTAAAAGAACTCAACAAAAATAGAAGGGGAAAAATAATAGATGGGACGGATGAATAACCACAAAAGTTATGGCTATGAACAAAGCTTAATGTCCAAAACAGAACTTGAGTAAGTGGAGCTCTGAGAGTAGAGTCAAGGGAAGGTCACATTATTTGTGCTTCAGTTGTTGGGTTTGCTTTTAATCATATATCTTAGAATTGTTTTCTGAGCTTGTTTTAATGAGATTGTTTTCTTTGCTGCTCTTTTGTGGTGGAGCACTTTAAACCTAGCTAAATTTAGACAGTGTTCTCTAGAGATGCTCTTTTCAACCTAAGATTAATGGAGGCCAACACTGCCCCCTTTCATCTTCTACCTCTGAACTTCTCAGTGACAGAGGTGTATGCAGGTGACGTGATGACCCCTCGCTGCCCTGTGTATTTGAGAAATCACCATCAGTGATTAAAACTACCACAGAGAATAAAACTCCCATCCACCACATGAGGCAATGCTTGCTTTTAATGGTGTATCTTGTTAATGAAACTCATTATCATGTTTCTCACTTATATATCCACCACCTCCTTTATTTTTTTTTTAGCTCTAAGCTCATCTGTTTGCCCAGTATGTCATTTATTTTTTGTTTCTGAATCTTTAAAACTATATTTTTAAACTCGCTTTAACTGACTGTAAGAGTACCAAAGAATTAGTGAAACATAAAGTCAAATTTGACAGTCAAGAGACCAAACTAAGGGAGGAGGCACAGAATATTCACAAAAAGCACAGCTAGTTTATTCGATTCATTTGATTCATTCATTCATTCAACATACCTCCTCCCTATCCCAGATCCATCTTTCAAAAGCTTTCAGATTAATCTCCTAACACAAACTTTGATTACGTACTTTACTTTTCAAGAGCTCACAATAAATCTCTCCCACCTCATTCTACTTACCTCGATTTCCCTAGCACCTAATATTACATGGCTGGTAACAAGTAGACACTAAGTCAGTGTTTGTTGAAAGTCTGAGATAGATTCATTTCATCTAAATTGCTCTTTCTAACTCTGAAGGCTTTCCATTCAGTTGTTCTGCCCTAGTAAGCCTTATTTTCCACTACTGCCCAAAGAAAACCTTCTGCTCAGGTAACTTATTTTAAAAGCCCCATGCTTATTATATGTCATTTCTCTTCACTTCTTCCTTCATGGAATAGAAATATATAAATATATATTTATAAATACTACACATCTCTCATTAATATCTAAAATAATATTCTGCATATCTAACATACTCCCTTTGATTCCATGGCTTCCACATCATATTTCAGGATATGGCACTCTTAATTTTAGCAATGGAGGTAAACAAGAATGTGATACATTCTGAAACTATAGTACCCCTAATAAAAGAATGTGATCTCGTTGGGGGATGAGGAGAGCATAGCCTAATGAGACTTCTCTAGGGAAGTGATATTTGAACTAAAGTTTGGAAAATGAGTAGGCCAAGTGGGAATGATCTTCTGAAGCAGTAGGAAGGCTCAG
The DNA here is from genome assembly GCF_057802395.1 of Ceratotherium simum simum. Lineage (NCBI taxonomy): Eukaryota > Metazoa > Chordata > Mammalia > Perissodactyla > Rhinocerotidae > Ceratotherium > Ceratotherium simum. Next base: position 48,750,084 of record NC_141918.1, on the reverse strand, counting down.
AGATAAGGGCTTTTTAAAGCAGTGGAGAGAACACAGAACACATTCAAGAAATCGAGAAAATCCAGTATGGACAAAACATAACTTGAAAAATCGTGGCAAAACCCACAATGGGCAAGAATGGTGGAAGCTGTTTTGGTCTTTATTATAGGAACAATGGTAGATCATGACAAACTTTAAAATAGGGGAGTGACAAACACCTCTGACTGCAGAGAAGAGAACAGATTGGAGTGGACAAGAAAGGGGAAGAGAAGTCTTTTTGGAAGGCAATGCTAGGGGCTCGCTCAGAGCACTCAGGGAGAACCAGGAAAGGCAATTCAACCTGTATAGGAGAGACATTTGTTTCTCAGAGTAGGTAATGCTTGAGCTAATTATTCTAAGTAGGAGTTGGTCAGAAAGGTCATGGAGGGATGGGTATTTCAGTCTCTACTCAACCTGCTTGATCATTTGTTTCTTGTTGACTTTCTTGCTCCTCTGTGCTTTTGATTATGATCCTACACTTTGGACTCTGCTTACCTACCTGTAACCATGATACCCATCTGCTCTTTCATCTCTGGGCAGACTTCCTGAATACTGAAATCCTCTTCTCTGCCCTCCTCTAAAATATTCATGCATTTAATCTTTTCTTTGTTCATATGTTTAACTTTGGTACTGTGTATCAGATACTCTGCTAATTACAAAGGAAGTAGGTGAATTAGAAACAGTTTCAACCCTTACGAAACTCAAAGTCAAGCGAACAAGAGGATCTTATAAATAAATTCATGCTTTCATTCAACATGTATTTATTGAATAGCTACCAGGTACCAAGCATAAGGATACACACTGAAACAAGAAAATGCTTGATCTTGCAGTGCTTACCTCTAGTAAAGAAGATAAATTGTAACATATTGTGATAAGGTCCATTAGAGACAGGAACAAAAAAGAAAACTGTTAATAGCAAAAGGAATGACGAGTCCCTATTTTCATGAAAAAGCAACACTTTTGTTGAGTCTTAAAAGACGAAGGGTTTGCCAAGCAGAATTGTGGAAGAAAGCCTTTCTAGACTACGTGGAGAGCATGTGAAGAATCTGAGTGGGAACTGAGGAGAAATTAAAAGTGTAGAACCTTTGGTTTTTTGGAAAATAACTCTGGACTTGGGTAGGGTGGAAGATTGCTCAAAATAAGAAGAGGCTAGCAGCAAGAAGATGGGTTTAAAGACTGTGGTCAAAGTACAAGAGGAAAATACTGAAGTCTGGACTGTGAAGACGTAACAGGCAGTGCAAATGGAGAGAAAAGAGTGGGGTCATTCTGAGGTTTCTGGATCAGGCACCAGGGGTCATTATGAGATTAAGACCACCCAACGTGGAGTGTGTTTGTGAGTTGAGATAATAGAATTCTATGTTTTTTGCTAGCTTCTATACTTTTGCTCCCCCTTAAATGTTGGTACTCCCAGGGCCCTCCTTTCTTTCCTTGTAGTACATAAGAAATCACAAACAGATGTTTATAAACAAATAAACAAACAAAACACAAATAAGAAGAGGAATACTTCTGAGAAGGACATCCTCTGGGGAGTTTGAGTTGTAAACTTTAATGTCCAGTGCCTTGATCCTTCCTTATTTCCGTGGAATCCACGCACTGGACTCCTACCCATCTGCAGAGGCAGATGTGGTGAGAAAATGCTCATCTTCCTGTGCTAGATGAAAAACACCTTAGATTCGCCTACCAGCTCCTCCATATGCTAACTAGTGACAACTCAACTTCTATAATCTGTTCAAGTGTTTCTTTACCTAAAGCATGGACAACTAAACTTGCTTCATAAGATTGTGGTGAAGATTAAATGAAATAATCCATGTAAACAGTGCCTAGCACTGTAAGGTCCTCATAAAATATTAGTTCTAAGTAATAATTGCAAATACTATATACTATGCCCTGTTCTAACTACTTTCTTCCTACTCTTTCATTTGATCCTCACAACAACTCAATGAGATTGACTGTCATATTATTATTATTATGGCCATTACCTCCATTTTTACAGATAAGAGAATTGAGGCAAAGAGCTTTAGTGATTTCCTTAAAGTCATATAGCTTGCAAGTGCTGAAGTTGTAATCAGAACATAGGCAGCCTGGCTTTGGAGTCAGAAATCTTAACTCCAGGAGACCCTGAGCTTCCCCCAAGGATCCAAGAGATACTTGCTTGATCCCACAAACTGTTGCCAAGTGCTTATCCACTAAAATCTGGCACTGCCAAAGGACCGCTCTCTTGTACCATTCATGTCCCATATTGATTTATCCTTTTTGTCAGTTCTTTCCACTCACAGGCTGTACAGTTCAATTTAGAACTTAATCATTTACTCTTACATTTCTCTGTAATGTATGCAAGTCTTGTCTTGAGCCTAAACCCTTGAGGAAGGGATTATATCCCATACTTGGTATTCTCCCTAGTAACAGCTTAAGCCCTGAGTATCAGTAAGCTCTCAGTCAATACTTGTGGAGTGATGGATTCTCAGGCTCCAAGGCATCAGCACTGGAGGAAACAACTGGAGATATTTGCATAAGGCCTAGTCAGTCTCAGTGAAGATTTCACATTAGCAAAAGTGCAGTTAATGACACAGAGCTCCACTGGTGAGAATGTAGCCAAAGGGCCCACAATAGAAGAGGCAAAGCTCTTGTAATGAGTGATGAAAAATGACCTAATCTTGTGCTTTTGGCAATGACTGTGAAGATTACTTTTACAGTAAAATATAGAGGCATACTTAAGTATGATTTTGTAGAATAAAAATTTTTAGATTTCTTTTTTCTATTAACAATTACAGTTAGAAAAATGTAGAAGAATATTCATAGGCTTGAGTCCTTATATTACTCAGATAAAAATTGTTGGTGCATTTAAAGCAGTTTGAGAAAAAATATAATGAACAATTGTTATTTTTTAAAACAAAATAATAGATTTAAAATGCAAAGAATAGGAACAGATTTTACAATAAAAGTCCAAGTGCACTACTTGGAAAGTTAACAGCTTGAAAACAACAGTTCTCTAAAGTAGTTTTTATTAGTTTAAATTGTTTAAAAATGGGAGTCATAAAGAAATGCTTGAAAGTCGAATAAAATAAGTTAGATAAAAGAGTAAAAGTCAGGGCTGGCCCGGCGGCTTAGCGGTTAAGTGCAGGCTCACCACTACTGACGGCCCGGGTTCGGATCCCGAGCGCACACCGACGCAGCGCTTCTCCTGCCATGCTAAGGCCACGTCCCACATACAGCAACTAGAAGGATGTGCAACTATGACACACAACTATCTACTGGCGCTTTGGGGGAAAAAAAAAAAGGAGGAGGATTGGCAATAGATGTTAGCTCAGAGCCGGTCTTCCTCAGCAAAAAAAAAAACAAAGAGGAGGATTAGCATGGATGTTAGTTCAGGGCTGATATTCCTCACCAAAAAAAAAAAAAAAAAAAGAGTAAAAGTCAAAGTGGATCTTAGAAAAAATAATCTTTAAGAAGATCATTTGAAAGAAAATGACTACCATAACATTTACATTTTTAACATAATAAATATTTATTGGCAGCACTTGTCTTGTTGTCAATAACCACGCGGTTTCTAAAGAGCAAAATGACAGTTTTAAAATTAAATGGAAAAAAAAAAAAAAAAAAAGGGCCGGCCCTGTGGCTTGGTGGTTAAGTGCGCGCGCTGCAATGCTGGTGGCCCGGGTTCGGATCCCGGGTGCGCATCGAGGCACCACTTCTCCGTCCATCCTGAGGCCGAGTCCCACATACAGCAACTAGAAGGATGTGCAGCTATGACATACAACTATCTACTGGGGCTTTGGGGGGAAAAAATAAAATAAATAAAATCTTTAAAAAAAAAAAAAAAATTTAAATGGAACCCTAATTTGATTCATCTGTTTATTCAACTTTAAGACATTTACTAGGTATTTAACAAGAGAATTTACAATAATATGGAAGTGAAAGGAGACCATTTCCTGCCTGAAAAGTACTAGAAATCTACTCAGAATGCTAACTACAATGTGTGATAACTATAATAGAGATTCAAAGTCCTCTGGGAGATGAGGGAGGTGGCTCTTGTCCCTTTTATGCAAAGGTCCAGAAAAGTCCTCATAGACATGGTGGCCTTTGAATTGTTACTTAAGAATAGGTAGCACTTCAACAGACAGCACTAGAAGGAGATGGCAGCCTAGATCATAGGAAGAGAAAGCAAATAAGATAGAAAGTGTTCAGTGTGTGTGCATGTAGAGAAACAGCAGGGCTTGTTTTAAAAGGAAGTTGAGATACACACTGCGATGTGAAGACTAGAGTGAAGATAACAGAAAACACTCAAAGATTTTAGTAAGGAATTCATATAATTAGACCTATTTTAGAAAGATTAATACGATAGTGATGGAGAATAATTGAAGAGGGAAGAGACTTTGAGTAGAGAAATCAGCTAAGGGATTCTATCACTCAGGACAGGCTAGGATGTTGTATAACCAGAAATTCCAAAGTCTTGGTGGATTAAACTAACAAAGACCTATTTCTTCCTCCTGCTCCGTGTACTTTTGGGCCCGCTGGGGGGGCACTCATCCATAAATTTTGCACCCTAGAATCTCTATGGAAGATCATTTGTCTCTATAGCATGGTGAATTGTGCACTAGCTTTTAAAGAACTCAGTCTAAGAGTAACACCTGCCACTTCTGTTCACATTTCATTGACTATGTCTGTGCCTAACTCCAGGGGATGGGCAAGTGCAATCCTACTCTGTGCCCAGAAGGAGAAGAATGGGAAATATCCATGAACAGCACCAGTGACTACCTCAAGAGGTGATTGCAATAGTTCAGATAAAAGGGAATGAGGACGTAAGCAGTAGGAATGGAACAAAGCAGGAGAGTAAAAGAAATACTCTAGAAATAGAATTGAGGCCTTGCTGATCAATATAACATAGGAGGAAAGAAAGGGATCTGATATGACTCTAAGGGCTTATGCCTGGAAGACTGTTGGTGTCCTTAGCAGAAATTAGAAAATAAGAGGAGAAAGAGTTGATTTTGGTGGAGGGGAGTGGTGAAGAGAATGGAGAGCTTCAAAGAGAGAATGCTTAGTTATTAAGTTTAGACTATGTTAAGTTATAAGTCCCGGCAGGGATATATGAGAAAGGATATCCAAAGGATGGTTAAAAATTAGGAGCTAGAGTTCACAGAAGAGTTCAAATGTGGAAATAAGGAGTTTAGAGTCATTGACATAAAAATAATGTTTAAATCTATGGTCTTAGATGAGACCACAAATTTTGCATCATTAGACTGACCTTACCACATTCTTGAGCCAATAGAGAGAATGTTGACCTTATTTCATTGGCTTCATATTCCTGGAAGAAAATAAACTACCAATGAGAAAAATAATGCAGATGAGAAATTACAAAGTTGTTCAGAAAGAAGGAACACTACTATTTTAAGTATTAAAATTGGTGATAGTTCTGAATTTTGAATCCTTCAGGCCTCTTGTTAATACAATATTACAGCTTTTGTATTTAATTCCTAGAAGGTCACCACGTAAAAAGTGAAGACTGCTAATCTCCACTGAGATAATTAATAAGCACCTACTTAAAGATGATTGTTTGTATGGCATTATGACAGCTTTGTAATTTTTAAAAAGAGAGCTTTCCTTTCCCTTTGCCTTAGCATGTACAGACATGAACTTTTACTAAAGAAGTAATGAAGTAAATCCTTTAGAAAGAATTTCAAGCAAATTTCCTGAACGAAAATTCCAGCTCACAGAAATGTTTTACTTGTCTGTGAAGGTAAATACGAAGTGATCCATTGCTCAGTCAATACACATTTAATTATTCTCATAATGAAGTCAAATATATAAAATGAAACACTCTGGGGAGGATTTTTCAAATTGTTATTACAATCTGTGAGTAGATATTGAAATCAATTTAGTAGGTCAAAACTAGTATTAAAAATAAAGAATAAAGAGTTTCAATATTGGAATGTGCTGTATGTAATAAGTCTAAGTATTGCTTGAAGACATTTTATGACATTTTCATTGTGTGTGTGTCTGTGAGGGGATGTATTAGAGAGAGAGAGAACTGGTCACAATTTAAACGTATTGCTTACCAAGAAAAGAGTTTGAAGGCCACTGCTCTCAAGGAGTGAGGAGAGAGGAGAGAGATGGTGTGTTGACCATGGAATGCTTTAGCCATTTTATTAGTACAGACAGATATCAGATATGGATCCCATTTCGATAGCCATAGAACATTCTCAGTCCCTTATAATCCACTAGATCTTTGTGTCCTGCTGCTTCCAACTTCACCATTTTGTGCTTGCTGTGATGATTTGTACCCAAAACTATACCTCAGAGAATGAATGTATTCAAACTGGATGTCAACCTTAATCAGATTCAGCATATACATACTTAATTCTCCATTTTGTCTTTGTTAGCAGAGCTTAAGGGTACTGGGATTTGTTTCACAGTCTTACCAATAATACTACAACGTTACATCTGTTGCATACCAAAACACCTTATCAACTCTGAACTGTACCACTATACGGTATTTCTAGCTCGCAAAGTGGTATTTATCTACTTCAAAAGGAAGGAGAGGCTCAAAAGAAAGGTCAGATTTCCTGAATTTATCTCAGAAAAGGGTTACCAATTTTAAAAAGGAGAATAAATATTCAAAATATGGCCTATAATATCTTTTATTAACCCAGGCACAATATTAGTATTACATAATGGTTAGATATGGAGGATCTCACTGTTATTTTGGATTTCTCTATGTTGAAAAAAGAAATAAGGTTTGAGCTGTCAGTAGGAAGTCTATTAAAGCATTTGAGTTTTGAAGCTTTTCTTTCCAATTCTTCACCTTGGGCTTACCCTAAACATTGAGAACAAATCAGATTATTATTGAAGTATAACAGAAATATTTGAGTAACCTCTGGGGATCATAAATTTGGGGTATGATACGTTATGATCCTTGATACTATAAACTGCTCATATCTAAAGATTAGAGACCTAAAGGAGAGCGAAATTTGGTATTCCAATCTTTATTCCCAGCATTATCAAAAAGGTTTTTTAAAGAAATTCAGAACAGACATAAAACTAAGGCAATTTGAAGAGTTGTGAAAAGACGTGATTTTACCTTTGAATCCCAACACCCCACTCATAACCCCAGATAGATAGATAGGTACATAGGTAGATAGGTAGGTAGGTAGGTAGGTAGGTAGGTAGATAGATAGATAGATAGATAGATAGATAGATAGATAGATAGATGATAGATAATGATAGACAGACAGATAGATGGATAGATATATATAGAGAGAGAGATAGAGAGATGGAGAGATAGATATAGAAAGACACATAATCTTTAGTAGAAAAGGGAATTTGAGGAGAAACAATATAGAAATGGTAGAAGCAGTAGATAGAAATCCAAGATCTGGTAGACCATGAAAAAGTCCACCCAGATGGCTCATTAGTGAAGGACCGATGGAGAGTCTCAGTCCAAAGGAATGAAGACCACAAAGAATGTGGCAGAGAAGGGAACAAGAGGCCTCTTCAGTTTGGGCCCAGGAATTTTCCCTGCCCCATCTCTCATAACAGAACTTAAACATTGTTGGACATGCAGAGCAAGATGTGCAATAAGATAGTATTTACGTGAAAAACAAAGCTAATCAAAGAATAAACCATATATTACTACATGAGAATACATGTTTATGTAAATACATAAGAAAAGACCTCATAACTGAAGAATAAAGACATCATTTTTCTCCGGGTAGAACACTAAGAGTGAGGATGTTACATATGAATTTTTTAACTGTGGTAAAATACACACAACATAAAATGTACCATCTTAACCATTTTGAAGTGTACAGTTCAGTAGCGTTAAGTACAAACTGCTGTGCAACCATCACCACCATCCATCTCCAGAACTCTTTTCATGTCGAAAAACTGAAACTCTGTACCCATTGAACAGTAACTGCCTATTCCTCCCTCCCCTCCCCCACCCCTGGCAATGACCATTCTATTTTCCAGCTCCGTGAATTTGACTACTATAGGTACCCCATACAAGTGGAATCATACAGTATTTGTCTTTTGTGACAGGTTTATTTCATATAGCATAATGTCCTCAAGGTACACCCATGTGGTAGCATGTGTCAGAATGTCCTTCTTTTTTAAGGCTAAATAATATTTCACTGTATGTATGTACCACATTTTGTTTATCCTTTCATCCATCCTTGGACACTTGAGTTGCTTCCACCTTTTATCTGTTATGAATAATGCCACTGCAAACACAGGTGTACAAATACCCCTTTGAGACCCTCCTTTCAATTCTTTTGAGTATATACCCAGAAGTGGAATTGCTGGATCATATGATAATCCGTTTTTAATTTTTTGAGAAACCATCATACTGTTTTCCATAGCAGCTGCACCATTTCATATTCCCATCAATAGCGTATAAGGGTTCCAATTTCTCCACACCCTCATCAACACTTATTTTCTGTTTTTTCTTTTTTAAAGGTAGCCATCCTAATGTGTTTGAGGTTACATGTGAACTTTTTACAGCCAAAATATATTCATATACTGCTTTTGCAAGCACATATAAAAATCTTAAAAATATGTTGTGAGACTTAAGCGTGTGTATTCTGTAAAAAGCTTTTTGATATTATTTCTGGTTAAAAGACTTTCTTCCCTAAAAAAGATGTAATTGTGTAAAAAGCAATTGCAACCAGGTTGACGTGAAAGACTGGCTAGCCTGTAGTGGAGTCAGATAAAGCATCACGCGCTGGGAATAACCATCTGTGTGAGCTGCATCTACAGATCCAGGGGAAGTGGCAGGATACCCTAGCCACCTGCACATTGAGCTCTTACAAATATCTAACAGAGGAATGTAAATGTGTTATACAAGAGACTAAGAAGCATGTCAGGTAAAGCTCTAGTTTGTTAGATGGGGGAGTTTTTTCCTGAGGTATATTTTCCCAAATTCTGATAACTGATAACTCAATTGATAAACAAGATAATACAATTAAAATGTCAGGATATTTCTTTTACTCTAAAAACTTCAGTGGATGATTCCTCCCCCACCCCCCACCTTCTCCTCTTCTTTTTCTTCTTCACTTTTTCCTCTTCACTTTTTCCTCTTTTCATCTTGTCTCCTTCTCTTCCTCCTCCCCCTCTTCCTCCTCCTTCTCCTTCAACATAAGCAGTTCAAACATGTTAGAATTGAACAATGATGAATGCTTAAATAAGGAATGATTTTGGATGGAGAAGAATTTCATTAATGCCAGTAGTTCTGGTATGGACAAATATAACACTGTGGAAATGGAAGGACTTGTGTAAGAGCTATATATGTGAAAAGAAGCTTTTAGAAGACTATTACTAGGACAAAAAGAAACCAAAATCAGGGAGTAGCTAGAATCTTTGAAAAGATAGTGTGATTTTAATGAGTTTTGAGGAATATTTTCTTTTGCCAGTATGATTAAGCAGAGAGAGTAGTTCTCATCAAATATTCCTCTTGTCACCTACATTTCTCAGTCCCCTTGCAATTAGAAGGGGCATACGACTATTTCCTGATAATAAAATGTAGATCAGAGGATGACTTCCTAGCTGAAGCACTGAAAATCTGGAGTGTCAGTTCCACCCTGCTCTCATGCTCTGCTGTTACAACCATGGAGGCCATTTGCTGAGTTGGAGACATCACAAGAGAAGGAGGATGGGGACCCTGAGTCACCAGATGGACCTGTATTGGACATTGCTATGTGACTGAGAACTAAACCTCTGTAATGTTAAGCTGTTGAGATTTCAGGGTTTATTTGTTCCTACAGCATGGCCTAGCAATGATCAGACTACCATAGCAGATGAGGAAATGTGTAATTGTGTTATTAAAAGAATTAGCAGCAGATTGAGAGCAGTAAGAAGGCACAGCACATAATTTAAATCCTAAGTAATTATTCCTCTGATCATTCTACCATTTCTATCTCCATCCTTTTCATATCAATTATACTGCATATACATTTTTTTCTTTTAAAATAGCTATATTAGTTTCCTAGTGCAGTCATAACATATTACCACAAACTGGGTAGCTTAAAACAACAGAAATTTATTCTCTCATAGTTCTGGAGGCTGGAAGTCTGAAGTCAATGTCTCAGAAGTGTTGGTTCCTTCTAGATGCTGTGAAGAAGATTCTATTCCCTGCCTCTTCCCTAGCTACTGGTGGTGGCCAGTAATCCTTGGCATTGCTTGGTTTGTAGAAGCATCACTCCAATCTCTACCTTCACCTTCGCGTGGGCTTCTCCCCGTATCTCTGTGTCTCTCCTCCTCTTCTTATAAAGATACCAGTCATATTGGATTAGAGCCCACACTACCCAGTATGATCTCGTCTTAACTTGATTACATCTGCAAAGACCCTACTTAAAAATAAGGTCACATTTATAGGTACTGGGGGTTAGGACTTCAACATATCTTTTTGGAGGACACAATTGAACCCACAACGATAGCTTGCAAACAATAACTTACAAACAGCTTCCCACTTTCATTTTCTGGAAGTGAATGCTATAAATTGGATTTAAACAGCCCTTACTTTTAGTCACCATCTCAGAAATTGTTTTGTTTTGTTTTAACATAACTGTTACCAACTTTAAAAGGGAGAGATTATGTTAGTCCACTACTTCCTCAAATTCAAATATAATTACCTTCTGCACTTACCGAAAATTATGTTACTATATAGGATGTTCTAATAAGTTTGCACACTGCAGGCAAAATGTATCGGGTTTCAGGCCTTTTAAGTGCCCCTGCTAAGACAAGTGGGAGCAGCAGTGCAAAGACAGGCTCAGATGATCAGAATGGAACGTAGGTGTCCATCAAGATTGTCAATTCAGAGCCTCTCAGTTGTTTTCCATTTATTCTTTTCTTAATCTCTAGACTTGGTTCTTTTCTGGTCTCCTTTACTCTTCTCCCACGTTACAGTGCTTCTTATTCTCTCAACATCTTTCTGCTAACATAAGTCAAGAGCAGATGTCAAAGTGCAAAGTCATCCTGAAATTACTTTTGTCTCATAAATTCATTCAACACACATATGTAGACTTTTAATAACATGGACATAACAATAAACACTTAGTAAGCCCTGGGGATACAGTGGTGAATAAACTGAAATTCCTGTCTTGCCAGAACTAACACTCTGAAAGGAAGCTCACAAATCATACACACACATGGTTAAGTGGGAAGAGGATTTGATTGGGGACATACAGAGCAAATGTGAGTACAAAAAACAGGGAAATTCAAGCTGGTCTAGAGATCAGGAAGTGCTTCTTTGTAGGACGTGTATAAACGTCGTCATAACAAATGGGCATGAATTAGTCAGGTTAACAGACAGTGTTGCAGACAGTGACACCATCACGGGCCCAAGCTCAGAACTGAGAGAGAGCATGACGTGTTCCATAAATCCAAAGGAGTTCAGGATGGCTACAGCTCAGATTATGATTTAAAAAGTAGTGAGAGATGAGGTTGGAGAGAAAGGCAGAGGCCAGATCATGAGGTACCTTTTAAATAAGGTGATCATATAATTCATCATCCAAACTAGGCCACTTCTGAGAATAAAAGGGGACACTTTAATAATTAAACTGGGGCAGCAGGCTATAAACCAGGGCTGTCAGAGACTAACTGGAACATATGGCCACACGACTTATAAACCACATTAACGGAGCTTGGATTTTATACGAAGGTCAACCAGATGCTGTTACAGCATTTTATATAGAGGAGTGGCTCAATACGATCGTCTTTTATGAAGCTTACTCCAGCTGAAGTCTAACAAACAAATGGGAGAGGGCAAAATGGGAAGCAGAAAGATCCATTAAAAGACGGCTGTGATGACTTCTACTTGTGAGATGACGGTGGCCTGAATCATTGTAATGATCGTGAGCCTGTGAGGAAATTGATGAAGTAATATTAGGTTGAACCATATGAAATTGCTGCTACTCACCATTTTTAACCTACAAAAGTGGCAGTTTCATAAGGTTCAACTAATAGATTTGCAGGAAATAGGATTGATTGGTCTCCTTTGCTAAATGTGTGCCAGACAAATTAACCATTTGAAACATTAATGTGTTCTGTTTTTCTCCCATCTGACCAATACTGGCTGAATCTTAGACTGTGAGGGCATCTCTTTATTGTGGAGAGTCAGAGATTGGGGGCAGGGGGAAGACGAGAACAACAAATAAAGATCCCAAATCTGTGGTTTCTGAATCTAAAAGGTTAAAATTCAGGTGAGAGTCAGTTGGGTATTTGAAAGGAGATGGAATTTGCTCTCTGCTGAACAAGTTCCTCCACAATCTGCTACCACCATCCCCTGGACTAGACCAGCCCCTGGACCACTGAGGACAAAGAATTGGCAGAGAAAGACAAACATATGGGGATCAAGAGTACAGACTCTAATGTCAGATTACCAGGTCTGCCACTTAATAAGTGCAACCTTGGGTGAGTCATTTAACCTTATGCCCCAAGTTCCTCATCTACAAAATAAGAAAAATACTATCTACGTCATTGTATTGTTTTGAGAATTAAACGAGTTAATATATTTCCAGCACATACAATAGGACATGGCAAATATTAACACTATATAATTGTTAGATGATATTAGGAGCAGTATGGGTATTATTATTCTCAGGATCAACTGACATCAATTGTACATTAAAGTTTAAAACATAGAACACTCAACGTTGCTATGTCTAGATACTGGGAGAACAGCTAATTGAATATGGCTCATGCATAAACAGGCACAGGCAGAGAACCTACTTGAACAACCATCCCCAGGAGTGCTCCAAGGGGGAGGCAGAAGAAAACTGCTAACACTCTTGTGGGCCCATCATTGAGGAATCAGAGTGGGAGTCAGTTCATTTGCTAGAGCTCTCCAGAGTGCAGTGCATAGTGACTGGCACAGGAGAAAACCATGGGCCAGATGGAATGTATGGTTGAAGCTAACACTGAAGTTACTATGGGGGAAATGAATCTGTACGAGGAAGGATTCCTGATCTCCACTAGCTGAAGCAATCACAATACACTCTCTATCTTGATACATTTAATGAGGATCCAAAATGCACACTCTCTGTCCGGACACCATGATGTTATGTATGCTCTCCCTGCACCCAGATCCCATATCAGGATCAGGAGGCTGAGCCTTGAACTGACTCAGTTTTAAACAGAAAAGTGACCAAAAAAATTACTAGATTCAAGTGAAATTACCTGAAAACATCCAGATTAAGTTGCTTAGCCTAAGCCAACTGAAGGCTCAGAGTCACAAATCAAGTTGTATAGTACAAATATAAACTTTACATTTTTTGCACAATACTCTGAATATTATACCTCTTACCTCTTACAAGGGAATGAGAATGGATGTATTTGGGTGTAATGGAGAGAATGAAGACAATGAAGATTAGGATGACTACTAGTCTTCTGGTTGGACAATGGATTGGGCAGCAGCGCTTCTCCTGATAGTGTTTATTGGAAGAGAGCTGGGATAGGAGCAGAAGATGATAAATGTACAAATTCTAACTTGCAACGTTCTTTTATTTCTTTTTATTAATTCCAACCTCTCTTTAGATAATTCAACATTATGTAAATTTTTATGATTAAAAATATATAAAATTTTCAGATAAATATTATGATTACTTAAATGCAAATATACGTACATTCATTTTAGGAATTTTATTTAGATCCTGAAATGTATGTTTCCAAATTTCTAGAATCAAGTACAGAATTACTACTTCACTAAATTGAATTATAAGTTTAGAAAATTTACAGTAATGATGCCAGTTTCTTGGTAAACACCAACTTGGGGAAAATAATTACTTTTGCTTACTTCCAAACCTTTCACTCACAAGAAAATATAACAAAACTAACCTTTCTGTTGCTCTAGGGTGACTTATACCACTCTACAACAATGAGGTTAAAGCAAAGAGAATAACAAGGACAAATGAGGGGTATTAAGATAAAAAGAAAGGAAGACAGATATAGGGATATAGAGAAAAATAGACGTCGGGAAATGAAATAACACTCAACGTGGTACACATTCAGTCAAGAGGTTTCGGTGGAATTAAAATTCCACGGGGAAGCGCTAGTGCTGATGTCAAGCTTTTCTCATTTTCCTTACCTCCAGAACGAAATATAAAAATATATAAATCCTGAAGCAAGCAAGGGAGCCTCTTTCTCCTCTGAGGTTCATAGGCCATATATAAAGTAAATGAAATTTAATTTAGCTTCTGTGGCATAGAAAAGGAGTAAAGGAGAAAGTAAAATAAAAGATATAATGACCTTTTAAATTGAGAACATAGAACAAACCCTTAAATAGCTAAGAAAAATAAGGTAAACCTCTCTATACACAATTACAAATCTTCAAAGCATTCCATCAATTTCTGGTGTGAAATAATGGGAAAATTTTCTCTGTTTTTACTTATATAGTTTCTAAATGTAATGAGTAAGTAATAAACATGTATTACTTCTATTATCAGTTTTTTCTTTAAAAACAGGAGACCTCAATTTCATGTTCTGTTTTGTGGAAGGGGAAGAGCAAGGAGGTGCAATGAGATACCAAGGGATAGAGGAAATAGAAAGAAATCCAACACAAGGAAAATGAAAGAAAGAATAAGAATCAGGTGGTTGCGGTAGAGAAGAGAAAATAGTAAACACAAATGTAAAGATAGTAGGGGAGGGGAGCGGTCAAAACTCCTCACCTATCTTAAACCTAAGGCTTAAAAGGTCCTACCTCCCAAAGCTCCATCCCATCACATCCAATCTTACCATCTGCACCATAACTTACCCAAATCATTCCTATTAAAACAGAGAAAAGATCCAGCTTGAGGACCAAGGGTTTCCAATTTTACTGGACTGTTCAGATGGAAAAAAGATGAGTGGGAGGGCTGTGAATCACCTCTAGCCCTAAGTCATGGGCTGACCTCACAGTCACTGTTGACAGGACACAGCAGCTTCTCAGAATTCTGCGATGCCTCCCAGACTTCTCAGCGTCCACACTATTCGAGAAACCCCACCCTATAAGGAAAGGATCTTGGAGTTGTGTGCAACCAGATTCTTTTTTTGTTTGTTTTTGTTTCTTTGTTTTTGGTTTTTTTGTATGTGTGAGGAAGATTAGCCCTGAGCTAACATCTGTTGCCAATCTGCCTATTTTTGCTGAGGAAGATTGGCCCTGGGCTAAAATCCATGCCCATCTTCCTCTACTTTATATGTGGGACGCCCACCACAGCATGGCTTGATAAGCAGTGCGTAGTTCCATGCCCAGGATCCGAACCTGTGAACTCCGGGCCACCGAAACTGAGCAGACGAACTTAACTTAGAAAACAATCATTGGATAAAGACAAAGAAATCGCAAGGAAAAGACGACTTGACATGCCAGTTATTTTACTGAAGTATGATCAGAGTGGTGACATGTTTCAGATTATAGTAGTCAATGCCAATTACAAGAGCATTGCATACTCCATTTCACAAGTAGTCACATAACTAGTCAGGTATTCACACTCACATACGAGAAGCTCAGTGATTCAAATACCAATTGTTTCAGTTGCTAAAATTGGCATCCATTTAGTGTTCTCTCTGATTCTTACATTTATATTGGAGTACCTACAAACTCAATGAATGGGAATATGAATCAACAGAATTGAAGTCTTTCAAAAATTTGCCAGGGACTTTGAAATTTTTGTCCTCCATTCCCATAGCACCATTAGCCAAACAGGCTTTTTGTTTCCCTGGCTATTATGCTGTCCAGCTAGGACCATGAAACCACTATTGAAACTTGCCATGAGAAGCAGGAGATGGCAGGGAGATGGATGCTGACAAGCTAGCAGCAAAGAAGAATGACACTGCAGTTACATAATAAATAACAGCAGCCAATAAGTAGATGATCAGGCACTAGGTACATCTGCAATTAAATATTTGAATTTCGGTGAAAACTATATTCAGACACCTTTTCAAAGTTATATTCAGGAAAACATAGTGACTAATTATACTATATATCTTATTTTAGAAATAAAGAGCAGGCATATTATCTCTCATCATACATGCTTGAGGGACTATGGCCAAATGATTGCGCTTACATTATTCTCCCACAAGGAACAATTATAGTTTTCACTACAAATATCCAAATAAAGACTTGGGATTTATACTATGGCCTCAGAGGTCCATTTTTTAAACTACAAATAAGTGGCAGACTATCCACTTGCATAAACATCATGCCAAATTGTGATACAATTCTCTTCAAACAATGCATTTCACACTGTTTAAGTAATACGCCCATCGAGTAGAGTTATATAAGACACCGCCAAGCTTACCTGCAGAGAAACACACTTCAGTAGTTCTCACACAGCAGGAAGGCATTTATCATTATTCAAATATAGAAGAAAAGAAAAGGTTCTGATGTTTTTGACATTATAACTGGCTTGTGGTAAACTGCTTTTAAGCCGTGTTCAGTGGGCTGTACTTATCCTTCACAATTGGAAGAGATCTCTCATGCTGTTCCACAAAATACTAAAAGAATCAGAAAGGCTCTGGGTAGAATACTTTCCTTAGTTCTTACCCTGTACTCACAGAACTCTTGAAAGTCAACCGCAGACTAATCTAAAAAACAGATTAGCAATTAAAAGAGGGGGAAATATGTATGTGAGTATGTATGTATTAGGTATGTGGTTTTTTTTTTTTTAAGTGATGTTTTTTCCACTATCCTTTCTGTCCTGTTCATGTGAGTGGAATGTTTATAAAATGTTTTGACAGAGGTAAATATATGTTGATTTTCAGCACTTGACCAAATACTGAATACACAGCAATGGCATTCAGGCAAAGTTCCATGTGAAGCAAACTATTTCAAATTAGACCAACTATTCTCCTAGCTCAACCTTATCTCTATCACCTAATAAGAGCTGTTCATAAACGGGTCTAGTTAATCGTTTTAAGTGTTCTGACTATTACGCAAAATCAGTAATGTACATTAGGTATAGAAACATTTGGAAGGAAATGTTTTTATTGTTTTTAGTAAAATTAAAAAATTAAAAAGTACTATATATTATGAATATTCTTTTGAATGTAGAAATCTGTAAAATATACAATATGAATATCCTATCTAATTTAAGAACACATTTTAGACATTATAAATTAAAGCACATTAAGGCTCAGTAGTAAAGAACTCAAGAATGACTAACCCATGTTCAATGATCACTCCTTTTTTAGAGAATTTGCTGTCTTCATCTTACGGCTCAAGATAAGAATTTTCTTAAGATTCTCCTAAATGGAGGTGTCCATGAAAGCTGACTTGGCGATCCACCTAGGCAGTACACCTTTAAAACCAAATGAATTAAATAAAATAAAAATAAAGCAAATTCTTCTTTTGAAGTGAGCATAGCTATTTCAAAATTAGACATGCTTGAGACTGAACTGGGATGTCTGGGCCCAGGAGCGATGTTGAACTTGAAGTAAATATTACATACACATATTATAGAGGACTACACAGTTAAATTATACAGGTCAGCTCTTATCATAAGTGGTATTTTTTTGTTGCTTACATCACATTTTGTTTGCTAATTTCAACATTCACTTTTCTAATAAACATGCATACATTTTCTAAAGTGCAAAATCAAATGCACCTAAGTACTGTTTAAGCAGCATTTATCTCCCTACTTACACCAGGAAGCCAATGAGCACAAACGATTGTTTGAAGTATCAAATTAACATAACATCCCCAAACCATATGGCTTTTGGGAGTTGTGACAGTTAAATAACTGAAGAAAACCTTGAGCCATGTACAGCTATTTTAAAAAGAGAAATGAATCCCTTCCTATTTTTCCATAACTACTAAGGTTGGAAATTATATTGGTTAACAGCCTTGAGAAAAGAAAGAATAGGGAAGTTAGCTTTCCTCTTCTTCTAATTTTTTTCTCTTCCATTGCCCCACAATCCCGTTTTTATTGTTCTGATTTTGGTCTAGGTTTGCCATATACATGTACCCACAGCAGAAGATAACAGCTGCATTTTACGGCACCCACACTGACTCAGGAGATATCTAAGACTCTGCCTGTGATATTAAAAACACATATAGTCGACGTAGATAAATTTTCTCTTCTCTCGCACACAAACCTCAACTATAAAGTCATTTAATTTAGATTAACTATGTGCTGCGGTAATTCCATTACATTAAAATATGTTTATGCCTGGTATATTCCCACTATATTTTACTGCTAATAAGCACCTCTAATCTGCTCTGAGAGCTTAACTCTGATTGCACTACCACTGTAGTTGTAAAATATACTGTAGACGATGCCCACAAATCAGATTCCAGAGGTAGAAGCATAGTGGCTTTAGTCACTATGTTGCAATAAGCAACAAGTACACAATTTTAAAAGGAATTTTGTCTTAAAATACCTCTAGTTAATAACGATAAGTAAAACCAAATTATTAATGTCATCTAAAAAACTGAAGTAATGAGATAGCTTAAGCTCAGATGGATGTGTATCCAATATGAAAAGTCATAACAAGAAGCTGGGTAGAGTAAAACTGATCTGTTTTCATATAAATGTGTCTTATTTAGAGAAAAAGCACACCAGTCAAATAAGTCATTATAGTAATTGGTTAAATCAATGATGAGGTATCTTTTCTTCTGGCTAAAGAAATCAAATTTGAAAAGTTAGGGGCCGGCCCGGTGGCGCAAGCGGTTAGGTGCGCGCCCTCCGCTGCGGCGGCCCGGGGTTCGCTGGTTCGGATCCCGGGCGTGCACCGACGCACTGCTTGGCAAGCCATGCTGTGGCGGCGTCCCATATAAAGTGGAGGAAAATGGGCACAGATGTTAGCCCAGGGCCGTCTTCCTCAGCAAAAAAAGAGGAGGATTGGAGGATGTTAGCACAGGGCTGATCTCCTCACAAAAATAAAAAAAAAAAAATTTGAAAAGTTACTAAAAGTGTGAAAGTTGAAAGTTGAAAAAGTCTCCAGACACTTAGAAATGCTAATGTAGTCACGACCTTTCTCACACCTTGCAGATTTCATTCAAGCCAACGACTGTTTTTTGCATTTCATTTCAATAACACACTAGCCGACCCCATTTTTAGTTTTCAAAATCTCACAGAATGGATAAAGTTTCCAAAATTAATTTTGAGCTTCCTGCCTCTCATCACAAAGTAACCTCTTTCCTTACTAATAATAAACCTAAACTTAATCCTTTGTTCTCCCAGTTCATCAACGCTGTTTTAACTTACCAGCCTCTCTGATCTGCCATCCCCATAATGCACCATTCCCTCTCCTGAACTGCTTGTTCCCTGATCTGCCCGTGAAATTCTCTTCTGTTAAGCTCAGTAAAATTCCATCTCCTCTGTGAAATTGTACCTACTCTTATGAGATGGAAATCTTTCCACTTCCCTAAGAATCTAAAAACATTTGTAATAACTTTATTAAAGCCTTTTCCACACGCATACTGCCTGTATTAATCTCATTGTATACATACATTTACTTTTTTCTCTGAATATACAATTCTTGCAGGAAAAATTATGTCTTGCTCATCTTTGTATGTACAGTGTAGAAAACGTTTTCTTCCTCATAGTCTGTTCAACTCATTTTTATCTAATGGATAAACTGGGATTTTCCTTTTCCCATTATTATTATTATTATTGCTTTACCCATGATCATAATACTGTAAAACAATTAGCTAACAAGTGACTAATAATGTGCTTTAAAAAAACAGATTAAAGTATATTTATTCTGTTTTGTATGTCTATGTAGAATTTTTATAGAGATCTTAAATTTGCCAGAAAGTTTCTTAAAAAATAAAATCTTCCCCTATAGAGCAAGCGTTTTATCATTTTTTTTTAATTCTCTTTAAAAAAAAGGAGAGAGCGAGCGAAAGGAAGGAGTAGAAAGAAAATTGATCAATTATAGTATCATTCCTTAGCCCAAAATTTAGTTTACCAAATGCTACGAGTAAGTAAACATCACTAGATTAAGATCATGTCTTTGTTTTGGGAAAGTAAAATGATACAACCACTTTGGAAAACAATTTTCCCATTTCTTATAAAATTAAATGTATATCTTACCATGCAACCCAGGAATTCCACTCTTAGATAAATATGAAAAATGAAAACATATGTCCATAAAAAGACTTGTACACGACTTGTATATAGCAAATTTATTCATACTGGCTAAAAACTGGAAACTGTCTAAATGTCATCTGCAGATGTTAAATTAAAAATTGAGATACAGTCATACATTGGAAACTCTTGGAAATTAAAAAGAGCAAAATATTGATGAACACAAAAACATGGATAATTTCTACAGACATTACGCTGAAGGAGAGAAGGCAGACACAAAAAAGTACATAGTTGGTGATTCATATAAAGGAAATTCTAGAACAGATGAAACTAATCAGATAAGCGGTTGGGGGTAAGGGAGGAGACTGCAAAGTGCAAGTGTGACCTTTCTGGGAAAGTGGAAACATTCTATTTCTGAACTGGGGTGGTAGTTACATGGATGTATACGTTTGTCAAAGTCATCGACCTGCATACTTACGTGTGAATTTTTTTGTCTGCAAATTATACCTCAAAAAGTTGTTTATAAAAAAGAGATTGTGCCTTCATGTCACACTGTAAATATCATACAGTCCAGACAGGCGTCATTTCCTCAGCTATAGAATAGTAACTGCAATACCAGTCCTCAGGGATCTCAGGAACTGTTGAAATGAAGTGAATAAAATGCCTCACATATAATTGGTACTACCTCTTCAACAGAACAGAAAAATAGTTAAAGCTTGTGAAAGCTCAAGGGACATAAAAGGCTTATACTCAAACTATATTTTCCCAAGAAATCTCATTACACACATCTACATAAATGTGCATAACCTAGATAATCATCAAAATACATATCAGAAAACAACAGTGTTAGCTGCAAGTTGTCAATCAGGCCAAGGCACTAATGGTTGCCAAGAAGGTTGATTTTGGAAACGGCGTTGCTTTATCTGGCTTAGTAGCTACACTAAGGAAACCATGACCTAGAATAGAATGTGTAGCATAGAAAGATTTTCAAAGTTATCTGGTTTCTACAACTTTATATCACCATTCAGAAGAGTACTCGTCAACCAATTTCCACCTAAATTATAAAATGGTTTATTCTTTCATTAGCTCCTGAATTCTTCCATCAATTAAAATTTGCATATAAGCAAAAGAAAAACATACACATCTTGGCAAAGAGACATTATTCTGTTAACTCCCACACATACACAAGCAAGCTAATCTTAAACAGCTGTCTTTTCTTTAACTAAATTAACAATGCTTATTATATTCTGGCTTCCAGATGCAGAACAACATGTTCCATGTTAACGTGCCTAGTTTCTGACCTGGCAATAACGCTTAGGGACTCAGCAGGAAATCGGCCTCCAAATACTCTTATCTTGGGAGATAGAAACAAGGGAAAACACTTCTCTCAATTACTTTATTGTGGAATGAAAAATCCTTATTAAAACTGTTGTCAAGGGCATTTCTATTCCAATTCTGTTACTGTAAGTTACGAATAGGATGCCCCCAAACCAAGCTGAAGAACTAAGACTGTGGGTGGCACACTGATGAAACATAAAGCTGACTCTTGAGGTAGTTACTCACTCTGTGACCCTTTTCTCCTCAGACGGGAAAGAGTAGAAAGAAGAAGAGAGTGTGTAGTAAGGTTTAAGCACAGACCTAGTGGGTGATCTTGATCTAGATGAAAGTAAAATGCTCCTCCCGCCATAATGGACTGAGTAGATGCAGTCTAGGCACTGGTCATCCCTGGGACTCAGACCCTTGAGGGAACAGTGGTTCTAGAACTAACAGCTTTAAGACTATTCTGGGGCAATTTCCCCTTTAGGTCTGGCGTTCTAAGAGCCCCTCTGAGCCGAAGAAAGGATTACTGCAGTTGGACGCCTACTTCTTAGATCTTTCACGGATAAATGAGGAGAACCCAGCACCAGCCCTCGTAGAACCAAAGTCCATTATCTTTGTCATCTCCTTCAGCCCAGACCCTTCCTGCCCTGGCCTCCACAGCAATAGCTCTGCCATACATCCCAGAAACATGTATCCAGATAAAAAATCCTATGCTAACCGAGCTTTTTCCCCTGAACTTGAGACAAGAGAAATATTTTAATTTCACTCTTTAAAAGAGAAAGGCATTCTAAGCACTATCTGAAATACTTAATTTTCTACAAGAGTTGCATAATAAAGTATAGAATTAAAGAAAGTTGCAAGAGAAAGCTACAGTTACAGCTAAAGATCCACAAAGGCTTTATAAAGACTTGCTGTTAGAGAAAACTCGCACAAACATATTTATGATCCATAAGTTTTATCTCATTTTTATCCAGTAGTTGCAAGTACAATAAGAAACATTTTCAAATGATTTCAGAAAGAAAAAAAAGCCACCATGAAATCAAGCAGTGGAGTTGAACAGAACTCTTCTATACAACAACTATGTAAATCAATAGTAGTTTCTTTGAAACAGAATTGAAAGCACACATAATGCATTTTAATGCAGAGTATACAAAGACACTAAGATCCGTAATTCTACTAAATGTCAACAATACTGTAACCCACTTATTGTAGAGTCAGATAGGAAATTCCATTTAATAGTGAAGAAGAATGGAAGTTTAAAATCATGTCAATGGAATGTAATATGCAAAATATAATTCCAGCAATGGTGAATGTGTTATTAGAAACAAATCTTGGTGAAACAATGATTTCACTGTAAGTCTCCTATATCCATCAAAGGGAATATTCAAAATAACAATAGATTTTAACATCAATATTCTAAGTGAATTATAATAAATTTAATTTATAATTCCCTAATATATGAAACCATACACAAATCTACTATGAAAGACAGAAAATTGTGTGTTAATACAAAACAATACAGTATGCATATTTTAAGTTGTGCCTGGTCATATTTACAAATAGAATGTAAAAATGAATTAAACACTTCAATGTAGTGGAGGAAGAAGTAAGAATCATCTTATACACACAGATAAATGAATGGATGTTTCCCTCTGGAGAACATGAGAAACCATCATTTTTTGAGTGAATCAAAAGAACGTTATAGATTATCTATAGATTTAATTTTCAAAACTCATAATTCTACCACCCATAAATATTATTATAATGTTGCAATTTTCATACTAGCTTTCTCCCTTTTTGAATAAAAAATCGCTGCTTTCCATATTAGAGAGAAGAATTTATATAGAACTGGAAGTCATGCCTGAGATTTAGAAGATCTGGGATTCTATTTCTATCGCTTCTTATTTGTATCAGGCTAAGTCATTCATTTTAAGTATTGATCCCCCTTTATTCCAACTGTAAGGGTATACTGCTTTATAAGCCACAGTGCTCAAAAGTTTTGTGTAGAGGCATAGAAATGGTGGTAAAACAGTAAAACATCCTAGACTCCAGATGCTACACAAATGTAAAGTATACGACAGCAGCATGGTGGAAAAGGAGGCTGTAATTAAAACCATCAGATAGGATTTGATTTTCTCTCTCCAAGGAAATCATGATAACTACGTTATGTCATTACTTAAATTTAGACATTTAGTTTATAGGCTCTGCTCTATCTGAAAGTTATATTAGCTAATCGCTGAACAGAAATTTTTAAAGTGTCTAATATTAATTCCCAGTTTTAATAGAGTATTTAACCCCAAAAAAATGTGCTGGTATGCTAATAATTATATAGTTGACTGCAGAGTTTCTTTGTTATTTAATTCATATTGTCTTTTCCATCACTTACTGTCTCTTTAGCCATGAAAACTACATACCAAGAGAATAAAAATCAAAGTGACATGCTACTTTTCTATTCCCTTTAAGTAAATTCTCAATTGAAAATGTTGCCACAGCCTGGTGAGTTCACATAGAATTCAGTCGCTACATGCTTCAATTGGCATAAAAAAGAAGAAAACATATAATTTCCACACGAACTCCACCTCTCAGACTTTCAGCATATAAACACACATATCAAGCAAGGAAAAATTCAAATACATAATATGATGAAGAATTTTACACTATACATATGATCTGTGGGGCCAAAGTGACAGAAGTGACCCGACAGGTGGATTCATAACTGAGGACCTGGAGGAAATGAGATTTTAACTTCATTTTAAAAGTAGAAGAGGAAGTAGGGCCCTCAAAAGTACAGTGTACTGAGAAAAGGAAGGTTTCTTCATGGCTCAAACAGCTTTTAAAGGCATAGACAGGCACAACTGTCTTGTGCAAAAAGTGGGTGATAACAGATCAATTTGGAAAAAGTAAAGGAGGAATCCTTTCCAAATGATGAGCTTAGAAAGGGTGGAGGAATTAGGATGGAAACTGGTGGGCAGCCTTGAATATTAATGTCTATGATATATTTAAAATGATAGCTGGTAAGCTCCTAGAAGCATGGCTTATATTTAAATATTTAATTGGAACACCATGTTTGAGCGTTCCATGAGATCTACACCTTTCCTTCATGTCCTGATAAATTCTGTTTTGGGTTCCCTTTTCTATACTTGAGTAGAAGTTTTAACTGCCTACTTCTGATTGCATCATATTCTTCATTATCTCCTTTTTTTCAATACCTATATGTATGTGTTCTTTCCTAAAAGTTAGCTCTCCTTTTTCTACTATTTCATCATTCAGTATTTATTGTGACAGTTCATTGCACCAGGCTCTGTGCTGTGCAATGAAGATAAAGTGGTAACCAAAAAAATCAGCTCTGCCTTGCCTTCCATCAGATCCCATTCTCAAAATAAGGAGAAGAATGCAGGTACCATGTTTCTTGGATTACAAGTCTCTTTTATTAATTCTACGTATGTCACCATTTTGATTATTAATAACTCCAAGAAAGAGGCCACCTCTAACGGCACAGTACATGCATTGTTTGACGTACTGTGGAGGCCTGGTGAATAGTTTTTTAAAAGCTATTTTTTTCTGAAATAAAAAAGACTTCAGTGGTATCTAAGAAGAAACAAAGAAAAATGGAAACAGGTGCTAATCAAGCCACCCTACGTGAGTTACCTATGTTTTATTACAAGAACTTACATCGGAAATGGGCATTTTAATCTCACATCTTATAATTCTCACCCCAAAAGGCCTCACATATACAAAACTTCTGACTAAGCCCAGAAATATGCATTCCTCATCCAAAGATTAAAAATTGCTCAGCAGTTCCTGGAATGTCCTTAAGGAAAAAAACATCTCAAAAGCAAGATAAAGTATTCTAAAATATTTTATTTATCACCAAAGTGGTATTGATAACAATATCTTGTATCTGTGCACACTGTGTTTCAGTATTTGTGTAGATTTATATCTTACAAAAATATTCATTTAGACTAAAAAACATTAGGAAAAAAATTGCATGTAAAAATTTTTTTAAAGGAAACCCTTTTGGTCTCTCCAAAAAGAGTGGCTTCTTCACTCATTTTACAGCTTTTTATTGAGTGCCTACCATAAGCCAGACTAGACTGAGATAGAGCAATAGACAAAAATAAAAGACCAGAGTTCCCTTCTCTCCACATCCTCTCCAACACATATTGTTTCCTGTCTTGTTAATTATAGCCATTCTGACGGGCGTGAGGTGATATCTCATTGTAGTTTTGATTTGCATTTCCCTGATAGTGATTTTGAACATCTTTTCGTGTGTCTGTTGGCCATCTGTATATCTTCTTTGGAGAAATGTCTGTTCAGGTCTTTTGCCCATTTTTTAATTGGGTTGTTAGCTTTTTTGTTGTTGAGATGCATGAGTTCTTTATATATTTTGGAGATTAAACCCTTATCAGAAACGATGAAATCCAGCCATTTGTGACAACATGGATGGACATTGAGGGTATAATGCAAAGTGAAATAAGTCAGAGGGAGAAGGTCAAATACCGTATGATTTCCTTCATTAAGTAGTAGATAATAACAAGAATAAACAAACACATAGGGACAGAGATTGGATTGGTGGTTACCAGAGGGGAAGGGGGGAGGGAGGAGGGTGAAAGGGATAATTCGGTACATGTGTGTGGTGATGGGTTGTAATTAGTATTTTGGTGGTGAACATGATGTAATCTATGCAGAAATAGAAGTACAATGATGTACACCTGAAATTTTTACAATGTTATAAACCAATGTTACTGCAATAAACAAAAAATTAAAAAAGAAAAATAAATAAATAAAAGACCAAAAATCCTATCATTGTGAAACTTACCTTATTAATTTCTAACTGCTACATAGTTAAAGATCTTGGAAGAGGAGCTAGTTGATTAAATGTCCCAGCTTTCTGCAATAGCAATAGCTCTTGAAGTTTGTCTGAAATATGAATGGATTGCTCTTTCAACTTATTACCTAATTGAACATAATAAACAGGACAGATACATTACACACATGAACCAATTTTGACCTAATCCATGGAATTATGTTCAGAGAGCCTGAACACAGTCATGTGTTAATTCAAAAAAAAAAAGTACGGATCTCCGATGAGCTGGAAAATGGCTTGAGAAGACAACCCTTTGTCCAAAGGAATTAATATCTGAAAACAAAATTTCAAATCCTAGATGGAGAAGGAACTTTAGGATAATGTTGCTTTCTCAGCACATCTTAGGTAGCACCATGTCAGGAACTCTATGGATAAAATTAGTCCTTGAAAGTTCAGTGAAAAATACTTTGTACAAGCTTGAGGAAGGTAATAGAGAGAAATAAACAAGTATTTTGAAGAATTTTAAACATATCATTGTCTACATATAAAGTGTATCTATAGCTATCCACAAAACCAATAAAGATAGAATACGTATTTTAAAATATTTCCCTTCCATGCCAATTAACTTTTTCTATGTTTTTGGGAGGTATACGGCACAAAAAAAATGAATAAACAAAATGTAAGGAGGATGTGCCATGGTTCTCAATACAGAAGAACTAAGCGTATTAACAGCCACTGGGAAAAAAAATCAAAGAGAGTGAAGTAAAACTTCATAAACCAACAATGTCTTTGTCCAAGCCTATCATTTATTATTACAATGAAGAGTATTATTAATAATATTATTTGTATGGCACATTTTATTTAACCCTTACAACAACCCCATGAGATAGATTTGAACATTATGTTCCCATTTCTTTTAGATGGAAAATTGAGTTTCAGAATAGTAAAATGACTTATCTGTTGTTTAAGGTCACAACTTTAGGAAGGGCTGGAGGCAAAACCTGTCCTGGAGTTCCAATTATAAATCCAGTGATTTTTCTAATGTGCTAGAATGAAAAACTGAATAGTTGTACATTACATGTTAAGCATCACTGAAACTTTTTGAATGGGGAAAGGGCCTATAGGAAGTGTTTTGTCTGAAATTTTTTCAGTCTGATGTTCCCAAGTTTAGAAAAGCAGGTTTCCCTAGATTTGTTGGGGTTATATGATTGCCTGAGGTAGTTTTTATTTTTTTAGAAATTTACCACTATAGTTGATACACAGGTAGACATGCAAAAAATTCTCCCTATCCAGGTTGGTATTAAATAACGTGTTCCAGGACTATTGTTTCAACTTAGTGATTAGAGAGAGTCCAAATAAAGAAGGTCTATATTGAGAGATTTTCTACAATCCCATTAGACTTTCCATTGAAGACCATCCTGAAATTAACTTCCATTGTCAAACATGTTAAATTGTCATCTCTCCCCAAACAGACATCGATGAAGACATGTGCTTCATCTGCTGAAAATAATAACTAATCTTCTTGGAGCACTTACTCCGTGTCATACATTTTTCTAACACACTACGTACATTAATGAGTTCTTAAAAATATAATTTATCAATCTCAAATAAATGCCTGTCAAAAAATGAGGGATTCCTAGGAAAAAAACATTTATTATATCATATATGAAATATAAATAGCCATAAAGTATTGCTATAATTTCCATCCTGTTGCCTGTTTAAGTCACTTCTCACATTGAGCTACTAACATAACTATTAGCTAATTATAGGACCTTGTGTTTCTTCCTATCTCTGTTATGGACGTTGTGTGACCTTGATAGAATTCTTCAGTCTCTCTGCAGGAATGTAAATAGTTTGCCGTCTATAATCTCTCAGGGTCTACTCAAAGAAATTTTCAGAATGTCTTGCTCTTCTTAAGCAAAAGAAATGTCATATGCACTGCATATGAGCTTTGTGATCATTTCTGAGCTTTGTGATCAAATAATCAAGGACAAAGAAGAAAAGAGCTAATATTTACTGATTAGCTGCCAAGTATTTTCACATATATTATCTAACAATTTTATTTTACTAATAGGAAATTTAAACTCGGTTGACTCAGGTTTTTGCTCTTAGTAAAAGAAGTGGTAACATGGCTATGCATCCAGTTCTTTCCATCTCCCAAGTCTGTACTTTTTCTACTATCCAAAGTCATCTCCAAAGCAGAGGAAGGTAAGTGGAAATTGAAGGTATAAAGAGAGATACGTTAACAAGACTATTTTTTGTACGATAAGCTATGAAGTTCAGAATGGCGGAATACTACAACACAAATTCCAATTAAAACCGCATTCATACATTTGTGTTTTCAAGTATATGAGCAAACTCCTTCATAAACGGCCTCAGCTGAGTTGGTAATCCACAGTGTTGGAGAAAAAGTGCTGCTTTAAGCCGGAGAATCTCTTGGCAGCAAGACAGTTTTTAGACGTAATTCATTTTTCTTGAGGCATTTTGAAAATTCGCATTTATTGGGGCACTAACAGATGCACCATGCTTTATATTCATTGTTTCATATACTCCTCACGAGAAACCAGTGAGATAAAGTAGCTTCCTGAAATGACGACTGCACCACTTCATGGTCTCCTTCATACTTTCAGCCTCATTCAGTAATTGAAAAAGGCATAGCAGGCAATAAGCCAGGAAACTGTGGTAGCTATATAGACTTTTGAAAAAATATATTTGATGTAGCAAACTCTACTAGCCCTATTACCCCTTTAGAATAGGAGCCTATATGTTACAAGCAACTTAAAAGGGATTATACCTTAGAGTTTTAATGGTACAGCTACCGGACTGAAAAATATAATGATCCCATTTACAATCTATTCTGTGGTCCATAATCATTTATCAAAGCAACTAGGCTTTTCTGCAAATTCAATTTTTAGATTCATTGTTTTAAATATTCATTGTGTTATATACTCTTATAAGAGAGTTTTACAAACTCTTAGAATAAGATGCTCTTATCCCGGATTTTTTGATAAAATTGAAAATCTAATGATTTAAGAAAACAAATCAGGGCCAGCCCCGTGGCTTAGCGGTTAAGTGAGCGCGCTCCGCTACTGGCGGCCCGGGTTCGGATCCCTGGTGCACACCAACGCACCGCTTCTCCGGCCATGCCGAGGCCGCGTCCCACATACAGCAACTAGAACGATGTGCAACTATGACATACACTATCTACTGGGGCTTTGGGAAAAAAAAAAAAGGAGGAGGATTGGCAATAGATGTTAGCTTAGAGCCAGTCTTCCTCAGGAAAAAAAAAAAAAGAGGAAGATTAGCATGGATGTTAGCTCAGGGCTGATCTTCCTCACAAAAATAAAAATAAATAAATAAATAAAACAAATCAAATAGCAATATGATAAATATATTCATTAGGTACTGTGAGTGCTAAACTATAAATGATACATACACACATACAACATACACACATACTGGTGCCTTACATACATACATCCACATACCTGCCCTCTCAAAATCTAGGAGGTTTGCAAAATTTTCTGTCTTAACTGAGAAGTTCAACTTCAAATGGAACTCTTTAAATCTTTTTACGAAGGTTCCTGTGTTCTACATTTTTTCAGAAGTAATTTTGAGGATAACTCTGCTCCGATTCTTAGGTGTATCTATTTGGCTTGTGCTCTTTTCATTCGCTGACATATATATTGATTATTTTTCAAATAATTCATTATATAATAAACACCATTATGTTTCTAGTCTGCTGAAGTAAATTCTGTAAGGTGACTTTAGAAAAGCCAATAATCAGTTAATAATAGTCCAGCATACAGTAATCCAAATCCTAAGAATATAAAGACTAAAATTTGATGAATACTTTTGAATTTATGCATTGTTTTAATGTCTGTGTGTGTATGTTTAAATGAAAAAAAAAACCCTTGAAGGCTACACATATTATTTCTTGTTCTTCCATAATACCTAGTGAATCTCCTGTTTCAAATCAGACTACTAACATAACTCAGAAATGGAGATAGGGGTTTTTTTCAAGGTATTTTATAAAAGATAAGGAAAGATCTAAAACTCCAAAAGAGATGCCAACTTAGGATCCATAAAATCAGGAGCAATTAGAATTTCTAATTCTAAAACTAGCATTGGAATGTGAGTTTGTCCTTGACAAGTTGCTAGGCATCTATTTTCCTTCCATAAAATGAAGATAATTAAATTAACCTACTCATTAGCTCTGCTATGTAAATAAATGTCTTGATACTCACAATGCGCTAGATACTATTATACCAGTCTAAAGCGTCTGGCACTCCAGAGGTGGTTAAACGAAGACCCCTGGGGAGGCGCACAGCCCAGTGGTCAACTGAGAGGACCATACATGGAGAGACATCATTAACATTGCACAAGGTACCCTTCCTAAGTGCCACGCACTAAATAGTAACTCAGGTCTTCATCATTCGGAATTTGCATAGATTAATTTGCTGTTTGAACTAGATTAGGCCTGTCATAGGAAGCCAGTGTTATGAGTAATAACCTGCTAATAGACTAGCCTCTAGCATCTTTTTCTAAATGTCACGTGTCCAAATAAAAGCCAAATAGCCTGAAGCTTTCCTGTTAAAATCCACATTCAAGATGACTGGAAACAAAGCTGATTCTTTTGCCCATATTATACATCTTTGACAAGCAAACATCTAGCCTTAACTCAGCATGTAAATTTAGATTATGCCTCAAAGCTATCTTTAGATAGTAATCAACCGTGGCTTTTAATAGGAGGAAAGATTTAAGTGAAGTTTTGCCTTACATATACTCTTAAAAGTTACATTTGTTAAAATCATCTTTTTGAAAACCATATTTTATTCACAAGCAGGATACTAAAGGAAAAAATAAAAGAAGGAAAGGAGGGAGGGTGGGAGGGAAGGAATGAACGAGGGAGAGAGAGAAAAAAAAGAAAGAAAGAGAGAGAAAGAGAAGCTATGCAATTTTCTTCACCTAAATTTGTTCTAAATAATAGAATTTAGTCAGGCCAAAATTGCATTACTTTACTCCGAAGGTTACTGCAAGACTTATAGTGATCCTTAAAGAAGTTATAAAAATCGAAACAGAGCATAGAAAAAGTTTCTGGGCCGGCCCAATGGCTTAGCGGTTAAGTGCATGCGCTCTGTTGCTGGCGGCCCGGGTTCGGATCCCGGGTGCGCGTCGATGCACTGCTTCTCTGGCCATGCTGGGGCTGAGTCCCACATACAGCAACTAGAAGGATGTGCAGCTATGACATACAGCTATGTACTGGGGCTTTGAGGGGAAAATAAATAAAAATCTTTAAAAAAAAAATAAAAAAAAAAAGAAAAAGTTTCTGTGTAAAAATAGGTAACATTTCAAAGTTCATTTCATAAAAAAAGTCATCAGATCAATACATCATTGTGTCATTTTTAACAGTAGTATCTAAACTTTAGCTCTGATATTGAAATGAGTAATAAAAAGAGAACTCCAAGGTACACATATATCCATGCAGGATTGTGAATAACTTATTTTTGTTTTAACATGCACATTAGTTAAAATTACTCTAAGAAATCTATGACATATTTCTAAGAACATTAGGGCAAAATAAAAGAATATATAGAAGTTCCCTGCACTTGAGTTGTTTTGAGGTGTTGATATTCTTTTAATCATGGAATAGGATTGAGATGCCAAAAGGAAAAAAAAGAAGCTTTACAAAGATGCATCTGAGCTCCCCAATAATAAAATTGTTAAGGTGGAATACTCTGGAATGGAGTCACTTAAACACGTTCTATGAATGGGAGGTTTGAGGCAGGAGATGAATCTAAAAGTAATTATACATTTGGACCATTGGTCTAGTCCAATGGATTAGAGCCTCCTTGAGAAAAGAAATACTATTATTTCATTCATTCATTTAACTCTGCTCAAAACTCTCCAATTCCACCCATCTCACTCAAAATAAAGGCAAAATCTTTGTATGACCCAGCCCCCCATTACTTCTCTGATCCGTCTCACTGTGCTCCAGCCTTTTCATAAGGCTGTTCCCTGGGCTGAGAGTTGTCTTCCACCTGATGTCTGTTTGACTCGCTCCCACATCACCTTCAAGTGTTTGCTCAAGTGTGACCTTCTCAATGAGGTCAACCTTGATCACTCTATTTAAAGTAGCAACCAATCTCCCGCCACCCCTAGAACTCCTGACTCCTCTTATCCTGCTGTATTTGTCCAGGAATCTCATCACCCACTACATTCTGTACAATATAGGCATTCATTATGTTACTTCATTACATGTGCATTACATTTCTGTCTTCTCAATTAGAATATAAACTCCACAAGAGTAGGGATTTCTTTGTTTTATTCACTGAACACATTCCAATACTGAACCCCACCAATTTCCTGCACAAATTCCGACCTTTGAACTCAGTCTTACCAATTGGCACAGCCCAGAATTAGTCTTCTTTCTTTCTGCCCGGTATACACTGAGCCTGGTGTGAGTCCTGAGAACCACGTGCCAACCCAGTGTTGTCTTTCTCTAACTTCTACCTAATTTTCTCATTCACTGCAACTGGCCTTCTGCCTAAGTTCTTGCTCAGCTACCCCGTTCAGAGCTGTGACTATACACAAATCCTAAAGCCCAATCTTCTGGATTAGAAGCTAAACAACTTGTCTGGCCATTGACAGCACTCTCTTCCCCATCTTTTTCACAGTCTCCAGCTGCTAAATAAGGACTTACTGTCAACTGGGCAGATGACCTGGAGTCATTTTTTTTTTATTACCCTGCTTGGAAACTCTTCCAGCCAGGCTCCACCCACATGGTAGAATCCTTCTGGACAGTTACGCTGACTGGAAGCAAGCACGCATTTGATACATCCTTTGGACTCAGAATTTAGACAGCCAGCCACCCCACTAATCTTCTTATGTACAGGCTAGGTTGAAGATAGTCTTCCCTACTCTGGATCCCACTAGGTCCGAATTCCTCCTCTTCCATTGTGGCCCAGAATTGTGGTCCCATAATTATAAAGCATATTATGAAAGGAGATGTGAAACCTCGTATAAAGTTTAAATGAGCTTCTTTTCATAGTTCACTGCTAAATCTATTTGGATGAAAAGAAGGAACAATGATTCAGTCTCAGAGGTCCAAGTTGAAATGTCTAGCATATTAGTCATTGTCAATGAATAATCAGTATTTATTAAATATATGAATAGAAAAATAATGACAATGATCTGCTTTAGATAAGTGAAAACTGAGAAAATACTGAGATAATAAAATCTACCAAAAAGCAAACTTTTTTGTGTCATAGCTATCGCAATATAGTTGAAAGTTGTAAGAATTACAAATCCTACTCCTTCAGAAATTCTCCCTTCTTTTTAACTAAATCCCTCCCATAAAATATAGAGTCATGTTTTTCTTACAGCAGTCATACCTGGGTATAACTCTTGGGATACCTACCTAAGTTTTAAAACAATTATACCTAAAGAAGGTGAAAAACTGTAGTTATTACAGTATAGATGACATTTATCCCATATTTCAGGAGCTAGAATAACTGAAGAGAATTAAGAAGAATTGGCAAAGCATATGAAATATTTTCATAATCCCTAGCAACTCCTGATATAGATGCAGTTCATTACTTTGCATGAAATTGTAGGATAGATCATTTTTAGAAATAAGATAGACCAGCAATTTGTATACACTGACATGCAAGATAAAAAATATAACATAAAACTTATGTCATTTTAAAAAATTCTACCAATCTATAATATAATAATCAATGTTGAATATGTTCTTATTCCCAGCCATACATTTTATCTGTTAAGAATCATTTTTACTAAACTATTAGTCCAGTGTGTAGTGAGCAAGCCAACAGGTTACATATGTAGCAAAAGAAAATACCAAAAAAATTAATTCCAGGTTCATGGCCACAATAAACCCCCTGAAAAGTTCTCAGGTAATTTATAAAGTATCCTCACATTTTGTAACACAGGATGTTTTAGAATTGTGCAATTGATAGTGGTGTGGAAATTTTTAAGTATTCTTGCCAAAAATGTGTGAGAATCGTCTCAAACATGTTTTTATCTTAAATCCCAGAAGGCATCTAAAAACACATTTATATACATTTAATATTTTCTTGACATTTTTAAGAATTCAAAAGTTTAAACACAACTGTGCACTCCAAGAAACAATAGAACGTGATACTAGAATCTTGGACTTGGAGAAGGACTGGACACTTGAAGAGTAACTTCCTCTCTGTAGAGGCATTCCATCCTAAACCATCCCTGACAAGTTGTACATCTGATCACTGCATGGACATTTCCAGAAACTAGGTGCTCCAACACAATCCAGTTATTTCTGAACAGCTCAGAATGGGGCTGGGCAGGGAGAGGGAGCAGGTTTCCTCTCATTTTATTTAACTCAAGCCTTCCTCTTTGTCATAGTCTCTGGATCCAAGTTCAGGCTTTAGAAAGGACATCTTAGTCTCTCTTCCAAATAATAACTTTTCCAAAAATTCAAAGATATCTCTTATGATTTCCTAAGTCTTTCTTTCTCCAAATTAATAGTCTTTACTTGGAATAGTCCTCCTCTGAAAATCTTTTCAGACTCCTATTCTGCTCTCCCTCCTCTGAATTTACATTCATTTGCCAATGAAGCACTCAAATGTATCCTAAACCAATAGACCTATCTGCTTCTGAGTTCCTTATAAAAGTGAGTTAACTTTTCCGTCACTGTGTCACGCTATCTGTGCAAATTCAACTTGCTGCAGTTCAGATTGTCCCTTGTCATCCTATCTTTGTACTCATTCCTGTACATATAAAAGACATGACAAATTTTCACAAGAGGGCAAATGAAACTATTTAACATCTGGATACAAATACTAAACCCAACTCCATGTAGCTTCTGTTCATGGTCCAAGCTATAGAGACCTTTAAAATTCCTGAATCTGTTATTAACTGGCTGAGCCACCTGAATCAACTTTGGACCACCCGCTGTTCTGATAAACTTTGATTTTATGTTTTCCATCAAGCCATTACCAAGAAATGAACACAGGGAAACCCATCACACCCCTAGACACTTCTTTCTGAATTGACCTGGATCCACTATGCGATATCCTTTGGAAACTATTTTCAATCAGTTGCAATTTACCTACCATTACATTTCCACATCCACATATTATTCACGAGAATATCAGGAAAAGATTTTATCTACTGCTTTGCTGAAATGCAGAACCACTTTGGCTACATCATTGTCCTAGTTTGTCAGTCTTAAATTTAAAGAATTTCCTTAGAATATGCTGAATCTATGCTGTGCATACTACCACTCCGTATGCTGTAGAAACTACACAAAATTTCAAGAGAAAACAAAAAACAAAAATTCAGTTACAACATCTAAAAATGGTTGCTTCATGTCAACATTCCTAATAAACTGACACCATACTATAAGGGAAAACATCACTCACTCTAAACGGTGCTTGGCCAGGAAGCTAAGCACTGGTATAATTGAAAAGAGAAAAATTGAGGATAGCCAAGAAAACACCTCTTCAGTCCAACTCATAGCCAATGATCTTCACTGAGAGCTTGCATTAACAGAACAACATTGAAAAGGAAACATAGCCTCAAAAAACAATGGAAAGAAATCTTGATACTATAAAAAAGGAACTTGAGCATAAACAATACTAGAAGTGCTTTCGGTTGTTAAAAGTTGTTATTATCAGTCGTATGAACTTAAGTCACAGCTACTCTAAGCCTCAGGGTTTTAAATTTGTCCAACAAGAATAATAATAGCTGAAGGTGAAATAAGGTTATGTATATAACGCATTTTTAAATTATAAAGCGCTATACAAATATAAGGTGTTATGAAATATATTTTATGTACTTTTAATATTAATAGGTTTTAACCATTTATCCTTGAGCCAATCTCTAAATGTATTATTGCAAATGACCTATAAAATAAACAATAATATATTCTAGAAT
This sequence comes from Ceratotherium simum simum, assembly GCF_057802395.1. Taxonomy (NCBI): domain Eukaryota; kingdom Metazoa; phylum Chordata; class Mammalia; order Perissodactyla; family Rhinocerotidae; genus Ceratotherium; species Ceratotherium simum. Next base: position 48,714,009 of record NC_141918.1, on the reverse strand, counting down.
GCAGAATATAGCAGTCTATAGTAGATTCTACGTTATAGCTATTTTGCAAAGAATTCCTTATTGTATATAATGTTTAAGTGATCTCTCAACAGAATGGCAGTATAGACTCTCCCTTCTGCATTCATCTCACCTTGTGCCTGGACCATAGAAATCAGAGTTAATTTTACCTCAAATAAAACAGAGAGGGGAGGAAGGAAGGGAGGGAAGGAGGGGAAGGGAGCTGGGGGAGAATAAAAGAGAAAGGGGAAGGGGTGCATGCTAGGAAAAATTCTCAGGCACCCGCTTGATCCCTACTACTCTCCGTGCTTTGAGCTTCTGCTCCACTCCAAGTACACAGAAGGACTGGTAATCTTGGCTTGTCTTCACTCCCAGCTGCCTAACAGTATTAAAGTATTGTGTATTGTTAAAACATATCATATAACTGAGCAAGGTTAATCTTTAAAAGTAGTATTTTTAAAAATCAGCTGCCAGAGATATTCTCAGAATCACTGTCTCATAAATTCTTTTAACTAAGCCACCCTGACCCCATTTTACTTCTCAGAGAAGGAAAAGCAAAAATAGAAGAAAAAAGTCATATAGTGAACTTCAGGGCATTTTTATTCTAGGAATTTTAATCAGAGAGTTATTATTGTAGCAAGGAGCTCAGAGTATTTTTTTTTCACTCCTTTTAAAATAATACTGCTAGAAATGCTGATTATAAGAAGAAAAATATCAGAACTGTCAGACATAGCTTTATTCCAGCTAACTAGAAGAAGAATAAGTATATTTCCAAACTTTGGCAGATTCAGCCTCATCAAAACTTTCAAAAGCTGCTAACCACCAGATTTTGTACTCTCACGGTAAATATTTTGATATTTGAAAACAAACCTTAAATATTTCTTAAACATTTTTTTACTTTGATAGATGTTCTCCAACTTACAGAAATGTTTGCTGAAATGATGTATTATAAATTATGTTTTAAAACGCGCTGCACATGCGCTTCTTTTAAAATTCATGATCATAAAATTACTCTTCAAAGATTCCCAAGAGTTTCAGAAATGATATGCATATAAACATTAAGGCACTCTGCAGAGAATAATTTCAGTTATATTAAGTACAATTGTTTTCCAAAGTCCCCTGAAGTGTATATCTGGTCACTGTGGTCTTAATTAAAATACAGATGACATGACGTCTCGCCTGTATTTAAGCAAGAGGAGAAATTTCACTATAATAAAATAAGATACCTGAGATAGGATGTGGGTAAAAGAAAGTGAGGCGGCAGGCGCCATTGCCATGAAAGAAAATATCCACATACATACTTCACTGCTTTACAAGCCCTGTTCAAATAGGGAGAAACAAAGTCCCTTAAACTAAAAAAGAAGTATTCAGCCGCTCTCCATCAAGTTCCAAGATAAACCACAGCTTGGGAAACTTCTCTTTGTAGGGATGGAATCTGATTTGGAGAAACTTTTCTTAAATTTTCAATGAGTTAAAAAGTTTGCCTCTTAGAAAGATTTTGGAAATCAATTTGCAGGATGTGTAGTTATAGCTAGTCCTCTCAGAAACGAACGAACGTGAAAAGCGCTTCATGTTCTTTGGGGGGAGTCAGGCAATTCTCCCTACACGGTGTACTTCAGAAGTTGAAAGTGAACTTGAACCAAGTTTAGCCCCTCTCGTCCCAAAGCGCCCTCCCCAAGGGCAAAGCGAGACAGCGGTCCCCGGTCAGCAACTGTGGGAAGAAGGGACCAGCGAGGGGCCGCGGGTCCCCGGCAAAGGATGTGAGGTAGAGCCCGTGCCTAGACTGTACCTCTTTGCGGATGCGCCTGTGGCTGCCCCTGCTGCTGCGGCCGCTGCGCCCGGCCGCCCCCGAGGCCCCCGCTGAGCAGCAGGACCAGGAGGACCCGGGCTGCTCCGGGCATCGCGGTGGCCCCGAGCGGATCCACTTCTCGGGAGCCGGAGGAGTCGCTGCGCCCTGGCCCCTGGCCCTGGCTTGTGAGCCGAGTGAGCAGCAGCTGCTGGGTTAGAGGAGGAGACAGCCCCCCCTGGCTTTGGCTCGGCCGCCAACGGAGGGTGGGGGGAGAAAGTGGACACTCCCCCACCCTCCCCCTTCCCAGGCCCTCGCCCCACAGACGTCCAGGCACAGGCCCTTAAAGGGTCCTCAGTGAAAAAGACCTTGCCTACAGCGGTGCTTCCCTCTGAGAAGGGATCGTTCTTAGCTTGATCTGTTAGCTGAACGTCTTTTAAATTAAAGGAAGTAATTGATATGAAAGCACTTCGTGATCTGTAAAATCCTTACACATGGAAAGCATTATTTCTGGGAAATCTGCATCGTGAGGAACTTGACGGAGGCTGGGGTCCCTCCTGAGAAAGGCCTGGCAGGGCTGTGTGCGGGCCCTGTGTGCCCAGGTGACCCACGTTGAAGACAGGACCTTCCCAAAGGCCTGGGGGACCGCACGTTACCAGGGAGCAGAAGGTGGTCCCAGGGACGCTGCGAATCAGGCCAGGGGATTTCACTGCTTGATAGACTGCTGGCAGGGCAGCAAAGGTAGGACGGAAGAAATTAAGTCCCCTTGCTCCACTGCAATGTTTATGACCCATGTAAAGGTTAAAATTAAGGTTTTCAGTTCAGTCACGAGGCGTTTATTTAAAGCAGTTAAAGGGCTTTTTCAATTGTTTCCTTTCAGACTCAAAATTTCATCTTTTCCAGCCCGCATTTCTTCCCTTTAACTCAACAGAATTTCTGCAAGTTTTTCTGCCACCCCAGGTTCAGATGACAGTTCCTGACTAGTTTTTTTGTTTGTTTGTTTCTTTATGGTGTGCAATTCTCATCAGGTTTGGAACAGCTCCCTACTGGGTTTTTACGAGACTTGCAGGATGTCTTTTGGTTTACTCCGTGATTGGGGGATACCGCTGGCATTAGTGTATTGTGAGGTTAGCATGCTGGTTGGCCTGCAATGGACGGGACAATGCTACACCATAAATTGTGCCGGTCTGAATGGGCCTCCGGGCATTCATAGAGGTAAAAAACCTTGCATTAAATCTGAAGCCTAATTTAAGTCTATTTTGCACAGGAGACAAAATTTTTTGCATGGTTTTTATTTTTGAGGATCCGTCTACTTTATAAATTTAGGAAATAATATGCTCTGTGTTTTTTAACTTTACCAAGATTCGTTTATTGTTTCAGAAAATCACATCACGGATAACTCTGCTCATGGCATTGTCTCCAGGACAATATCAATACCCCTCTGTGACACTGATGGTGACTCTGGGAGCAGGTTCGGGCTTCTGTTTCATTTTGCCTACTAAGGTAGTTTTACTCAAGCGTTTACATATTGAAATATGTATCACTTTATATAGATGACTTTTTTCCTTTTTTATTTTACAGTTAAGACATTATATTGATTTTTAAAATATTATATTGAATTTAGATGATCTTATCTATGAAATTCCTTTTAATAAAATAAAGGAAGTATTGTTCCTAACAGGACTGATTGAGAATCACTGGTCAAATGGTGCTGAAGTGAGTGGATATCCCTCAGTGTTATCCATCTTCCCTAGTTCTGCTAACACTAGTACTAGGAAAATTTATAATCATTTTTTCTTTATTGTGGAAATTGCAAAATGGAGTCTGGCTCAAGACTTGAGAATAAGACTATAATCTCTGCTGTCAACTCTGCTTGTTTGATTCAACACAGGGAAAAGCTACAAAATTCTTTAACCAAAATTAAGACACAGAACCAGTATTATCAGAGCTATAATTTTTTCAAATACTCCTAATTGAGACACCAATTTGATATGTTTAAAAAATGTAAACTCTCACTTGACAATTACCCAAATTAATATATAGTCTACTTCTGTAATTCCCCCAAAGTTTCCTTTCTGTCATTTTGCAGTAATTCCCCCAACCTCCACCCCTAGAAACAGGCAACCACTAACCTGATTCTGTCACTATAGATTATTTTTAGCACAAATTTAATGTAAGTGGAATAATAAAATAATAGTCTTTTGAGTTTGGCTTCTTTTACTCAGCACCATGTTTTGAAAATACAGCCATGTTGTTGCTTTATATCAGCAGTGCATTCTTTTTCATTGCTGAGTAGTATTCTATTTTATTGATACATCACAATTTGTTTGTACATTTACCTGTTGAAGTACATCTGCATTGTTCCAATTTTGAGCTCTTAAGAATAAAATTGCTGTTAATATTTGAATACAGTGTTTGTATGGACATATGTTTATGTTCCTCAATTCAAAAGAGCAATATTATTGGGTTGTTTGGTGGGTATATAATTATAAGAAACTATGAAACTGTTCTGCAATATGGTTATATCATTTTAAATTCCTCCAAGAATATATGCGAGTTCCAGATGCTCCACATCTTTGGCTTACTGGGCATTTCTGGTTACTTCTTTTGTGAAATGTCTGTTCAGATATGTTGCTCATTTTTCCTAATTGTTTTGTCATATTATTATTAAGTTGTAAGATTTAAATATATATTTTGAAGAAAAGTCCTTTGTCAAATATACTTAATATAGTGCACATTGTTCTCAGTCTGTGGCTTGACTTTTCAATTTCTTGACTGCTGTTGGAGGATGGCATCAAGACGACGTGACCACTGGTTGACCCATGAGCTGGGCCTGAGCAAGTCGAGGCTCGTCGCCCCTTCCCTGTCCTTGGAATGTGTGTTCTGCCTGCCTTCCCCGCACTAGAAGGCCGCCTCAAGGACGTGGCCTTGAAAGAGTAAGATGTTATTGAGACCATCTGGACAGAATACATGACTGAACCCAGTTAAGGCCTCTATATAAACTTTTAAGATTCTGGCAGGGGGCGGGGGGTGGGCGTGCAGAGATCTACTCGTCTTGCAACCACCCAAGACAAGCCTCATAAGTAAATAAGCTCCCTTGCTTACTAAACCTGCCACCTACCAGTCTGGAGTGGTCTGCCTCTTTCTTCAGTCTCTCCTTGCCCTCTGTGTATAGGGACCAGTTTGTGAACCAACAACTACTTTAGAACAGAGGTGTTTAATTCTGATTAAGTTCAATTTATTAAAAGTTTTCATTTATGCTTAACACTTTTTGTGCCCTGTTGCAGAAATCTTTGCTTATCCTGAAGTTGTGAACATTTTCTTCTCTATTTTTTCCTAGAGATTTTATAGGCTTGGCTACTACATTTGGGTTTATGATTTACTTCAGCAAATTTTGGTGTTTGCTGTGATGTAAAGGGCTTAGTTAACAGCTTTCTTTTTTCCATTAATCTCATCCTCGTTTGCTGAGAAAGATGTCATTTCCCTATCTGATCTCCATGGCCCTTGTTTCAGAAGTCAGATGGTCATATGTGGGTCTATTTTTGGACTCTCTTTTCATCGACATATATATATCTTTATGCCAGTATCACAGTCTTTATTACTGTAGCCTCAAAGTTAGGTAATATAAACCCTACAATTTGTTTTACAAAACAAAACTCTTTTGACTATTTTATGTCCTTTGCATTTCCATACAATTTTAAAAATCAGCTTGTCAATTTCTTTTCTTTTTTTTTGGTGAGGAGATCAGCCGTCTGCTAACATCCTCCAATCCTCCTCTTTTTTTGCTGAGGAAGACTGGCCCTGGGCTAACATCCATGCCCATCTTCCTCCACTTTACATGGGATGTCGCCACAGCATGGCTTGCCAAGCGGTGCATCGGTGCGCGCCCGGGATCCGAACCGGCGAACCCCGGGCCGCCGCAGTGGAGCGCGCGCACTTAACCGCTTGTGCTACGGGCCGGACCCCTGGGGCTTGTTAATTTCTACCAAAAAAATAATGTAGTCGGGAGTTTGATTGCAATTGGGTTGAATCTATAGATTAATTTTTGGAGAATTGATATTTTAGCAATAGTGTGCCTTCCAATCCATGAATATAACATGTCTCCATTCATTTATATCTTTAATATTCTAAGTGGTGCTTTGTGGTTTTCAATGCATATGTCTTCAACATACTTCCTAAAATTTACCTCTAAATGTTTCATGTTTTTGGATGTTATTGTAAATGGTATTTTTAAATTTAGTTTTTTATGATAATAGCAATACAAGTGATTTTGGTTATATACGTTGGATTCTACAAAGTTGTTAAAATCACCTCAAGTAGCTTATATGTAGATTCCTTAGTATACCTCGTGTGCAGGATCATGTCATCTACAAACAAAGACAGTTTAACTTCTTTTTTTCACTGTATGCCTTTTATTTTTTTTTCTTGCCATGTTGCACTGGCTTTGACCTCCAGTAAAGAGTTGAATATAAGTGGTGAGAGTGGACATTTTGCCTTGTTTCTGATTGGAGGGGAAAGCAGTCATTCATTCACCATTATGGTGATGATGGTTTTCAATAGGTGTTTGTTATAAAGTTGAGGAAATTCCTTTCTGAGAGTTTTTGTGATAAAAGAGTATTAAATTTGGGCAGTGTTTTTTCTGCATCTATTTAGATAAACATAAATTTTTCTTTGGTTAATATGGTAAATTACCGTAACCAATTTTTCAATGTTAATCAAACTCACAGTCCTGGCATAAAAGTCCCAATTTGTCATGATATTATCCTTTTTATACGTTGCTGGCTTAGCTTTGCTAATACTTAATTAAGTATTTTTATGTCTATGTTCATGAGGGATATTAGGCTATAGTAGTTTTTCTCGTAATAATTTGGTTTTGGTATCAGAATGATGCTGGCCTTATGTAATTAGCTGGAATATAGTCCTTCCTGAAAGAGTTTGTGTAGAATTTGTGCAATTTATTCTCTAAATGTTTGATAGAACTCACTAATGAAACCATCTGGGCCTGCAGGTTTTTTTCTTTTGGAAAGTTTCTTTAATCACAAATTCTATCTTTTAAGTAGATATAGAATGATTCAGATTTTCTATTTTTCTTTCTATCAGTTTTGGTAATTTGTATCTTTTAAGGAATTTATCTATTTGTCTAAGTTGTGAAATTTACTGGCATAAAGTTATTCACAATATTTCTTTATTATCCTTTTAATGTCTGTAGGATCTGTAGTGATGACCCCTTTTTCCTAATATTGGCAATTTGTGTCTCCTCTATTTTTTTATATCAAGTATTTTTATAAAAGCTTGTCAATTTTATTCATTCTTTCAAAGAATCAGCTTTTATTTCACTGATTTTCCTCTATTGTTTGTCCATTTTCTGTTTTGTTGATTTTGCCTTGTATATTTAAAATTTCCTTTCTTCTACTTATTTTAGGTTTACTTCACTCTTTTTAACTTCTTATAGTGGAAGCTTAGATTATTGATTGTAGACCTTTCTTCTTATATAGCTTATATAAGTTTTATATTAATAGTTATTATATAGTTATTAAAGCCCTGAATTTTCTCTACATAGAGCCTTAGCTGCATCTCACAAATTTGGAATTTAAAATTTTTTTAATTGAATTCAAATCTTTTTAAAATTTCTTTAGTGATTTCTTCTTTGACACATGTTATTTTGAAGTATGTTGTTACCATGGTCTCAATGTTTGTGTCTCCTCAAGATTCATATGATGAAATTCTAAAGGCCTATGTGATGATATTGGGAGATGGGGCCTTTGGGAGGTGATTAGGCCATGAGGATGGAGCCTCGTGAAGGGGATTAGTGCTCTTATAAAAGAGACTTCAGAGAGCTCCCTCACCCACTTCCACCATGGGAGGGCACAGCAAAAAGACCAGGAAGTGGGTCTTCACCAGACACCAAACGTGCTGGCACCTTGATCTTGTGCTTCTCAATCTCTAAAACTGTGAGAAATAAATATCTATTCTTTATAAGCCAGTCTGTGGTATTTTGTTATAGCAGCCCAAATGGAGTAAGATAATTGTTAATATCCAATTTTTTGAGGTCTTACTAGGTATCTTATTGTTATTGATTTCTAGTTTAATTCTCTTATTGTCAGAGAATATATTTCATATTATTTCAAAACTTTTAAATTTATTGAGATTTGCGATTTGTTTTTTATTCTAACACATGGTCTATCTTAGTGAATATTCCATATTCAATTGAAAACAATGATATTCTGCTGTCCTTGGGTGGAGTGTTACATAAAGGTTAATTAAGTCAAGTTGGTTGATAGTGTTGTTCTTTATACTTATTCATTTGCTGTTTATTTGTTCTATCAATTACTAAGAGATAACTGTTGAAATCTCCAACTATAATTGTTGATAGTTTTATTTCAACTTTCAGGCCTTATGTTGGTTATCTATCACTTCATAACAAATTATTCCCACATTTAGAAGCTTAAAATAGTAAACATTTATTATCTCAAAGTTATTATGGATCAGGAATTCAGAACAGTTTATTTGGGTGGTTTTCTTCATTTGGGTGAGTCTCTTGTAAGGTTGCAGTCAAGACATTAGTCAGGGCTATCATCACCTGCAGGCTAGAATTGGGCTGGAGGATCCACTTCTAAGATGGCTGTTGTCAGGAGGCTTCAGCTCTTTGCCACATGTGCTTCACCATAGGGCTGCTTGTGATATGACAGTTGGCTTCCCCTAAAGCTTGTGATCTGAGAAGGAGAAAAAGGAAGAATCTACAATGTCGTTTATGATCTAATCACAGAAGTCACACATCATCTCTTTTGTAAACTTTTATTCAATAAAAGCAGGTTAATAAGTATAGATCATGCTCAAGGGCTGGGGAATTAGCCTCCACCTTTTGAAGGATGGAGTATCAAAAAATTTGTGGGTGTATTTTAAAACCATCACAATCCTGTAAGACTTTGCTTCATGTAACACGAAGTTCTATTATCAGTGTATACACATTGGTATTGTTATGTCGTCTTCAAAATCTAATCTTTTATCGCTATGAAATGTCTCTCTTTATCTCTATTATTATTTTTCTGCTAAAATCCATTTTCCTGTTATTCATATATCTACTCCATATTTCTGATAATTAATGTTTTCTTGGCATATTTTTTCCATCCTTTACTTTTCAGTCTGAGTGTTTACGTATAAAGGTGTCTCTTGTAGCCAATATATAATTGAATCTTGCTTTTTCATCTAGACTGATAACTTTTGCCTTCTTACTGGGGCATTTAGATCTACATTGTCTAGTGCAGTAACCACTAGCCACATATGGCTATTTAAATTTAAATTTAAATAAATTAAAATCGAATCAAATAAAGAATTCAAGTCTTCAGTCACCCTAGCCACAGTTCAAGTCTTCAAATCCACGTGTGGACAGTTTAGACTATACATGGAGAAGGGACATTTCTTTTGTAACTGAAAGTTCTATCACACAGTTCTGGTTTAGACACTTCACACTTGATATAATTATTGATATGATTGAGTCAAATGTACCAGCTTTTTATATGTTTTCTATTTTCTTCATCTGTTCTTTATTCTTTTTTTTCTTTTTCTGTTTTGTTTTTGAAAATTATTTTTAGTATTCTATTTTTATCTGCACTATTGTACATATATTATATATAATATATACATATTTGTCTTGTACATATACATTGATGTAAATAACATATTATACATCATAACTTACATTATTATAAACAATAGTATACATATATACATATATTGTATATATATGGCATACAATATGCAACTTTAACTTATCATACCATCACACTTATATTACTTCATATATAATGCAAGAATATTAAAACTGTATACTTTCATTTTCCCTTTCTGCCCTTTTACTGTTATTGTTATATATTATTCTTCTGTGTTAGAATCCCCACAATAGTTCTTATTTTCTATAATAATAAATTTTCTTTTGGTGAGAAATTATCTCTGCTTGTGTCTGCTAAAAGAGTTTTTACTTAGCCTTTATTCTACATATAGAAATCTAACTTGGCAGGTCTTTTTCTTTTTAGCATTTTAAAGATATTTCATGGTCTTCTGGATCGCATAATTTCTGATGAGAAGTCTGCGGTTAGTCTTATCTTTGTTTCTCTATTTTTATTCTGGCTGATTTTCAGATTATTGTGTATACCTGATTTGCGTAAATATTATTATTATGTGCCTTTGTATGGATTTCTTCAATGTTTATCTTACTTAGGGATCATTGAGCTTCTTGGAACTGTGAGCTTAGAGTTTTCTTAAAATTGGGGAAAATTTAAGTAATTTCTTCAACAGTCCTCTATTTCTGAGATCAGTTATCATTCTATTCATTTAAAAAAAAATTTTTATCTCTGTTCTTCAATTTGTCTACTTTTTATTGCTGTATCTATGTGTCTTAATTTGTTTGGGCTGCTATACCAAATTACCATAGATTGGGTGGCTTATAAACAACAGAAATTTATTTCTCACAGTCCTTTCTGGAAACTGGAAAATCCAAGATCAAGGTGCTGGCAGATACAGTGTCTGGTGAGAGTCCAATTCCTGGTTCATAGACCACGTGGCAAATAGGCAAGGAAACTCTCTAGGGTCTCTTTTATAAGGCCACTAGTCCCAATCATGAAAACTTTACCTTCATGACCCTAATCACCTCCCACAGGCACCACCTCCAAATACCATCACATCAGGGAATAGGTTTCATCACATGAATTTGGGGATGACATAAACATTCAGTCTCTACCACTATGTGTATTTATCTTTTCTTCTGCAGCACCTAATCTACTTTCAAGCCCATCTAGTAAATATTTTATGTTTTTTTTCAATCTAGAAATTCTATTAGTTTTAATTTTTATGGTTTCCTTTTCTCTTCCTTTTGTGTTCAATTTTAACTCTGAAAATATTTACAACGGGTGTTTTGAAGTTCTTATCTGCTTATTCAAACATCTCTTTCTTTCCTGGTTCTGTTTCTATTGACATTTTTTCTGATTATGGGTCATACATTTCTGCTTCTTTGTGTGTCTAGTAATTAGTGATTGACTGTTAAAGTGATGAAGTATTATGTTGTTGAGTGTCTGGACTTTGTTATCTTTCTTGGAAGAATGATCCTTTTTGTTTTGTGGATTAATCACTTGACTGTTTGGTTGAGATCAAGTGTTTTGTGGATTAGCATGATCCTTTCAGTGTTAGTTCTTAAGCTTTCTTGGGGTATAACTGGAGGAGCCTTCCCTCCAGGTCTGGTTTAGCTCTCCTCTTAAGGCATGACTCCTCTGGGGTCTGTACTGAATTGTAGAACTGTTAAATACTATCTCTGCACTGTAGCTGGCTGCAAATGACATGCCTCCCAGTCCTGTACATTCAACTTCAACTTTCTCATAATTCTTTGCATGGTTTCATAGAGTTTCAACTTTTCATGAGAAGTTTGATATTCAGTCAAAATACAATAATAGGACTCTGCTTCACAACTTTAAGTTACCTCCCAAACTCTGATCTCTATCTCTGCAGTTTAATGGGACTGCTGTGCTCTCCTTGAGTTTTCTCTCCCTGCTCATAAACTGTCTCTGGACAGAAAGCTGAGTCAATCACTGGAACCATCTAGTGTGTTTCTCTTTTCTCAGCACATACAGATTTGTACTGCCTATTATCCAATATCTTAAACCAGCATTTTTACATTTTCCGCAGTGTTCTAGTTGTTTATGTCTACAAAAATCAGTACCAATTAGTCCCTCTTGTTTGAAAGTAAAAGTCTCAAAATTACTTTTTTCTTGTTTGTTTTTGGTGAGGAAGATTAGCTCTGAGCTAATATCTGTTGCCAATCTGCCTCTTTTGTTTTGTTTTTTTGCTTGAAGAAGATTAACCCTGAGAAAACATCTGTGCCAGTCTTCCTCTATTTTGTATGTGGGTCACCACCACAGCATGGCCGACGAGTGGTGTAGGTCCGTGCCTGGGATCTGAACCTGTGAACCCAGGCCATCAAAGCAGAGCATGCAGGACTTATCCACTAGCCACAGGGCCGGCCCCCCAAAGTTACACTTTTTATATAATAAAAAAAGACTAGATGCAAATAATGATATTTCATCCTAACGATTTAAGAAACATAATGAACTAGAATAATTTTGAGGATCATAGCCTGAGATTATTCTATTACTCTACATATTAATAATGTGGCCTTTGAAATGGATCAGTGTTTTAAATTTTTTTCAAATTATACTTAACGGGTCCTCACAAGCTGTACTTTAAGAAAATATTAGAAGAGCAAGAACAGGAAAAATAATAGTGGTTAACTCAATTAATATGTTTTACAAACCTATAAAATTATGTCAGATTATTTATTTAATTTATTATTGACATTATAGATAATGGGGAAGTCATAGCACTATTTGTTAATAAGCTGGGCACTTATTTACCAAAATATATTATCTAAGTAATTAATCACAAAATATTGAATTGGCAATATATGTGGGAACATTTTATACTAGAAAGTAGCACTAAAGTTCAGAAATTAAAGAATTGATTTACAAGGTAGGAAATTTCCAAAAAAAAGGAGTCTCTTGTCCATATAATTTAAAATATTAACTTAAAAAGAAAAATGTATAAATAAAAACAGCATAGACCTGAAAGAAACAAAGTATAATTCAAGATAACGTTATTAAAACATTCTAAAAAGAGTAAAAACTTAGAAATATTCTTTTACATTTCACATTAGAAGGAATTGATTAAATCATATCATTAATCTCTATGGAAGTAAATTTAGCAGTTTAAAAAATTCCTAATATATTATAGGGCCAATATAATATAGAAAGCTATTAAAAATGAATTACATGGCCAATACATAATTTTAATGTCAATTATGTATGATTTTTAAATTATTTCTATTTAAAGAGGAAAAGATATTAAAATGTAAGTTTCTGGATAATTGCTGCACACAAATGTATGGTCTGTAGAAGAGAGAATGACCTGAGAGAAACCAACCCCACAGGCTAATCACAAAATACAATTATTTTCTGTAGAATTTCTATAGCTCTACCTAGAAAAGGATAGTGTTTAACTGTTAGGATTTAACAACTGAAATAAAAAATAGAAAAATAAAAGAAACATATGGCAAATAGAAAAAATAGAATTTAATATATGAGAAAAAATTAAGTCAAAAACATCTATGAAGAAAAGATAAGTACAATCCAGACAAATTCATGGAGTTTTTTTACTCAAAATCTCTATAGAGAATCAGGTTTTTAAAATGCTGAATTTAAGACCAAATATGAACTTTAAGATTTTGACCTAATATTGTATATTCAAGTCTACTCAAAACCTCATTTAAAGTAGATTAAAAGTAGTTCTACCACTTTTTATAGGCTAAGGAAATTGATGTCTATCTTGTACTTAAGAAGGCACTGAAAGTTTTTAAGGTGGAAAGTAACATGATAAGATCTCTGTTTTTGACAAACAGTTCTATCAGTGTAGAGAGTTGGTTGGAAAAGAGAAGTAAGGAAAATGGAAGCAAATGAACCTAATAAGAGGGCATTGTGTCATTCATTCATTCCTGTAACAAATCATGATAGAGTGTCTGCTATGAGCTGGAAACTAGACACTGTGGCTACTACAGGAAACAAGATAGATACGGCCCTGCTATCATAGCACTTATGTTCTGGTGGAGAAACAAATAATAAATTAGTAAAAAATTTTAACTGAGTCGTTACAAACTGTTATAACACTTATGAAAGAAACAGATATGTGATATAGCAGTAACTGTAAGGTGAAGGTTTCTTTAAATAGAGTGTTAGGAAACCCTCTCTGAGGAGGTGACACTTAAGCTGGGATCTGACAGAGCACAGGACTCAAATGGATGCAGTGTCAGTAGGAAGGAGAGAAAATATTTTGGAGATGTTTGAGAGAGTGAATTAACAAGACTTGCTCACTAACCGGATATGAGGATTTAAGGATTACTCTAAAGTTTCAAGTTGGAGCAACTGGCTGTCTGGCAGGGCTAACAACTGACATAGGAAATGGAGGAAGTCCGCCAGGTGTGGGTTGGATATATTGAGGTAATTGCCATTGGAGATGTCCAGATAGTTGGTTATTTTTAGTTCTTCTGAAGGCATTTCATAGTCAGTCCCCGAACAGACCACACAGTCAAGGGAATAGATTTCTCTGTGCAGTTGAGGAATGGGTGGAAAGGGCATAATAAGAAGACATTGCTAGCCTAGAAACATATGTATGCATACAAAATAACTTAGCATGTGCTCATATGCACCATAAATTAATGAGGAGAAAAAAAGAAATATTCAACTATAAAGGCTTAGATAATTGAACATTTGGAAGAAATAAAATTTAGTTAGATCTTCACTAAACACCATACATAAAATTCTGAATAATTTGATTAAATGTAAAAAATGACAAACTATTTTTAAAAATGACAAACGAGTACAGCAAAGAAGATATATGCAAAATTACAGTAGAAATAGAAAACAATATTTGTGATATATATCAAAAGCAGTCAATTAGAAAATGGAAACATTCATACAAGTTTTTCAAAATTCTATCTAGAAATAAATATAGCAAGAAATGCATAAGACTGATATGTAAAACAATATTTCCAAAAATCTGGATAAGTTAAAAAGGAGACCTAAATAAATAGAAGGTTTTACCATACTCTTGGATAAGAACATTCAATATTATAAAGAGTCCCTCCAAATTAATTTATAAATCTAATGCAATCCTATAAGGACCATTTATCTTTTTTCTTTTTTCTGGCTTGTCCTTTTGGGAACCCAACCATTATTTGATTCTCTGTAGGAGGGGCCTTGTTGCTCAATAAGAAGACGAAAAGCTTTCTTGGAAGCTAATGACAGCAAGAGTGTTAAGCATTGCCACCCAGGTGCTCTCCCCGCAGTGGGCCTTCTAACCTGCAACTAATAATATAAAGAAGCAGAGACAAGTGCAAATTTATTGTAGTGGCAACGGTGGTAATACTCAGTCAATAGCATTAATGCCAGCACCCACTCTTAGTTCATTCAACTGCTATTTATTGAGGGCCTACTATGTTCCAGGCGTTGTTTTGAATGCTGAGGATACAGCTGTCAACAAAACAAAGATCTCTGTTTCTCTATAGCCTTAAAGCTTTTATTCTGGGGAAAGAGAGCAGATAAAAATAATAACCATAATGATTAAGTAAATTATACATTAGATAATAAATGCAATGGTCAAGGAGATGGGGGATAGGGGATGGAAGTGAGTGTCTGGGGTAGGCTTCAGTGAAAATGTGACATTTGAAGAGAGACTTGTTTTATTCCTGTGTCTTTAGAAAAAACAGACTCTGAAGGAAACATATTTTTGCCAACATTTTATTGGGAAGTGCAATCCCAGGGAAGCAGAACAGCGGAAAAATGGAGTAAAGCAGGTGATGAGATGGAACAAAAAAGGCGGAATGTTGTTGTTCTGGACACAGCTTTATGGTAAACTGATTGGTGAGTCATGCAAGACATTTTCAGAGAGATCACACGAAGCTACTCTACCTCCAAAAGGAGGGAGAAGGGGGAAGAATTTATCCACTCACTCCCATCCTCCTGTGTCAAAGTTCACCATTTAGGAATTAGCCCCTTACACTACCAAGTTGCACGTGGATGGGTGCTTAGTAAAATGGAGAGTCGCTGACTATGTCTTGAAGGCCAATGGCAATATGGAACCTCAGAACAAGAGGTGAGAGGGAGATTGTTCCCATACATTAAAGAGGAATCAGGAGCAGCTGGCATAGCAGGGGGACATCAATCTAAAGCAGAAGCAGCTGTCACAGCAGCAACCTGGCTCTAGGGCTATTAGACAGTGCAAGCCACTACTCTAGGGAGAAAGCAGGGCACATGCACGGATCTGGGGTGGTGTACAAACTGAAGCCAATGCATACTTGAAGATGGTGAGGGAAAGAGGAAGCAGAAGGCAAAGTGATGAGAGACAGGTCAGGCGTGATGGGGCCAGGTCATTTTAGCCATTTTAAGGACATTGGTTTTACTCTGAGTGAAAGGGTAGCTATTGCTAGTTTACATTTTGAAAAGATGTTTCTGGTTTCTGTGTTGAAAATAGCCTGTCACAAGCAAGTGTAGGTAGAGAAGATGATCAGTTAGCAGGCTACTGCAGAAATCCAGAACGTGTGATGGTGGCTTGAACCAGAGGAGTAGCAGAGGTGAAGAGAAGTGACAGATTCTAGACACACTTTAAAGGGAGAGCCCACAGGATTTCCTTGCTTCACACTTTTCACAAAATCAAATTTTTAGTGGATTAAGAAACTAAGTGTTAAAACTATTAACAATAAAATCATTAAAACATTAGAAGGAAATATAGTCAAAGATAGGAGGCCTTCTTAACATTCTAAAATTCAAAAGCCATAAACAGTGTCAACATTAAAATAAATAAAATCATCAGATAAGCAAAAGTGAGGTAGAAAATGTGTAACATATATGAGATAAAGTTTAGTACCTAGAATTTATAAAATACTCATAAAATCAACAAGAGAAAGACGAACAATTCAACAGAAAAGTGGGCAAGAATATGTTGAGGATATTCACAAAAGAGGAAACGTGAACCGCAATACACACACAAAAAGGCACTCAACCTGGTTAGTAGGAAAACACAAATTAAGACAACAATGAAATGCCAGTTTTCATCCATTAGGTTGGCAAAAAAATAAGAAGTTGAAACATTCAAGGGTTGGACAAAGCAGGATGTGGGGTGCTCATACACTGTCCGGGAAAGTGTGTAATTGGCCAATACATTGGGAAGCACAAACTGATAAAATATATTAAAATATAAAATACCTATTATCTCAACCCAGCAAGGCTACTTCATATCTATTCTAGAGAAGTAGTCTCATATCACTTAAAAAGGGGATGCAAGATTTTTATTGTACTATTGAAAAATCAGAAGTTTCCCAAATTTCCACCAACAGAGGACTAGATAAACCTAAGAAGCATACATACAAGGTAAAAGAATAAGGTATATCCATAGGTTCTGACATGCAAGGAGATCTAATACATAACTTACCAAAAATGGAAGTTGACGGAAAATACATAAGATAACAATATTTGCATGATAAAAGGGTATGATGATTGTCTGAGAAGTTTTCTGAGTGCCCACAGCTGTGAGGTTAGGTAGAGAAAAATAAAGTCATTATTAAGTAATTATGACAATAGCTTGATTTTAAAATTAGTTCCTGAACATAAGTGAAATACCTATCCCCGCATGTCACACTAAATTATTTGTCAATCTCTTATTATCAGTTATTACTTCGAATAATACAATAAAAATATAACGCAAGTCAATTGTAATATGAAAATGAAAATCATGTAAAAATTGTAACACTGCATGAAGTCAATGAAAGTAATTTGGGGGAGCCAGCCCCATGGCTTAGCAGTTAAGTGCACACGCTCTGCTACTGGTGGCCCGGGTTCAGATCCCGGGCGCACACCGATGCACCGCTTGTCCGGCCATGCTGAGGCCGCGTCCCACATACAGCAACTAGAAGGTTGTGCAACTATGACATACAACTACCTACTGCGGCTTTGGGGGAAAAAAAAGGAGGAGGATTGGCAATAGATGTTAGCGCAGAGCCAGTCTTCCTCAGCAAAAAGAGGAGGATTAGCATGGATGTTAGCTCAGGGCTGATCTTCCTCACAAAAAAAAAAAAAGAAAGTGATTTGGGGAGCTACACAAGTCACAGACCAGACCATTTTAAATTAGTCCAGTCCGCAATTAAAGAAGAGAAAATGAAGAAGCATAGTAATAAGAAGAATACTTTAAACAAGAACTGGTTTTACGATCAAAGAATGGTTTTAAGATCAAAATTTTTAGCAAATAGAGCTTTCATACTTTAGCAAAAATGATCTGTTTTAGGACCCTGGTGCAAAAGTCAAATGTGAAACAAATTATTTCATATCATGTTTTTATACAATTTTGCCAGAAAATTTTACAGCAAAAACTCTTAATTCATTCTTTAGGTATGCCAAAAATAAGAGCGGTTAAAATGATATCCCTTATTTTGATAAAATTAATAGAAATATTTTTTTTTTAATTTTTGCTTTGTTTTCAAGAAAAAATGCCAGTAAAAGCTTTTCCCTTCCAGCTACAATGAAAGGTCCTTTTTGTAAGGAATTTACATTAAATGACATCTGGTACAAATTATATTAAATCAATAGACAATGTGTCTCAAATGTCTTGGTGCAGTTTTAAGCTTTGATAACTTCAGAAGTATAAATTTTGCAAACCTATCCAACCAAAAAAATCATTTGCAAGTTTATTTACTTACATTTCCTGTATATCTTTCTAATTTTATAAATCATAAATTTTTAATTTTGTTTTAGCCTTTCTGATTGAAAGTGGCAAACATTGACTAAAAAGGATTAAAAATTTAGTATTCAAATTCTCAAAACTAAATAAATGTAAAGAAATAAATATGTAATTAAATGTTTAAATAATGTGTTTCGTAAGTTTGTAACACTTCTCATGTTACTAAAGCTTAAAACTACACACTTGTGTACGTTTGTATAGAGATGCTAGACATATAAAAGATAAAACAAAAGTCTTCTAACAGGCATTTAAAAAAGAAAAAACAAGACTTCAAGACCTATTGAAATAGAGAAATAGACCATGTTTCTTGATGAGAGAATGAAATGTTAAATATATCAATTCTTCTCCAAGTTAATCAATACCAATTAAAATCCTAGAAGATTTATGAAATCTGACAAGCCAAACTTTGTTAAAGAAAAAATTACTCTGACACATCTCAAAGGTGATAAGTGAGACTTTATTCAAGAGGGAATATTGCAATGAGAGGTTTGCAACAGGGAAAAGAGATCAACCAAACTCTGAATACAAAACAAGTAGATTTGTAGGCAAGGAAGAGATTGGGTGGGTGCAGGGGAGTCAGAGATGGAAAATTACTAAGAGGACACATCAAGTGTAGGGAGATTCTTGCTGAATAGACTTAACAGGATTCTTGCTGAAGGCAGGTTATAGTGATCAGGTACGGAGGGTGGGGAGTGGGGAGGATGACAAATTTGATCAGATATTGTGGGTGATCAGATATTAAGAGTAGGAGGATATTCTCTAAACTAGTTTAGCAGGATTCTTGCTAAAACTGGACTCTGCAGGGTTGGGGATGGAAGCCCGAGGTGGAGGCCTAGTAGAAGAGGGTTCAGAAGAGCTTGACTAAAGTTTCATCAAGGAGATCATCTTTGTCACTCTAAAGTTCTTTTAGAGAAAAAAGAAAAAGAAAAGCTTACAAATAGCCAAAACAAAATTTTGATTAAAAAAGAGAAAAGATTCCAGATTTCGGCTCTGGCACAGCAGCACAGTTTTCATCTGGCCTCCACAGCTCTGGGACTATAGACAACACCCAGCAGACCTTCATCACCACCAAGCCGGACGGAATGCACTGAGGTCTGGTGGGTGAGATCATCAAGGTCTTCAAGCAAAAGGGATTCCATCTCATGACCACAATGTTCCTCTGGGTCTCTGAGGAGCACTGGAGCAGTGCTATATTGACCTGAAAGACTGCCCATTCTTCCTGGCAAGAACTTCCTGGTGAAGTACGTGAACTCAGGGCTGGTTGTGGCCATGGTCGGAGAGGTACTGGATGTGGTGAAGACAGGGTGACTATGGTTGGGAAGACAATCCAGCAGATTCTAAGCCAGGCACCATTCTCGGGGACTTCTGCATTCAAGTTGGCAGGAACATGATTCATGGCAAGTGATTCAGTAGAAAGTCCTGAAGAAGAAATCAGCCTACGGTCTAAACCTGAAGAATTGGTTAACTACATCTCTTGTGCTTACGACCAGATCCGAGTAAAAGAGATGGACAAAGCAGCAGTCTCCTCGGGCACCACTCGATGTGTCCTTGGACACCGCTCTCCGTTCCACTCGCTTACGCAATAGGATTGGTCATCCTTTTCCAAAGCATGTTTACCAACAAAACCTTCGGAAACTGGGGACAAAAAAAAAAAAGAAGAACCAGGGAAGACATTAACACTTTAGCAATGGGGAAATAGATCAATTTAATGGTACATATTTAGATTTATAAATATCATGAATTAGTGGAGAAAGGATAGCACCATGACTATTGACTATCAATTGAGAAAAAAATGAAATTAGGTTATGACTGCATACCTTACATAAATACCAGATGGATTCAAATTTTAACAATACAAAAGCACTTCAAAAATGTAAATAAATATATAGGATAAATGTTAATAATATAGGGGTTTGAAAGTTCTTCCCAAACAAATCATAAAGCTCAAAACTACAAGAGAAAAATTAGCAGAATTGACCACATAAAAATGTTAAACTTTTCGTGTGGAAAGAAACCACATGTAAAGTTAAATTATAGGCAAAAAACTGTGAGGAATTTTTTTCAAAATATTTAATGGGCACATGGTTTATATACATTGTTTCTAAAAAGTTTCCATGAACCACTAACAAGAAAGCAAATAACAGTATAAAAGTAGACAAAGAATATTGACAAATAATGCACAAGAACAAAGATTCACATTTTTAAAAAAAGATGTAAAAATTGTTCAACTAGTTATCTCAGAAATCTAAATGAAAACAATAATGAAATCTCTGTTTCCACTCTGCTGGGTAAAATAAGCAGATCAAAAAAAATGTAAGGATTAATCCTATCTAGTGCTGGTGAAAATACAAGAAAACAGACATTGTCATACTCTCTGGTCATAAATTATTATCATGCTTTTGGGGAACAATTTGACAACATGCATTTAAAACACACATTGCCTTTGACCCAATTATTCCACTTGCAGAAACACATGCTTCATAAACACAGTCTGTTTCACCTCAGTCCATGTTTTTCTACTGTGAATTACTCATATTTGATTCATAAATAAGAGAATGGATACAAATATCACATAGGAGTTGTGTAGGTTTGTACATTATTTTTTCCAGGCAAAAGAAGCAGGAAAAGCATGAGTGGAAATACAACCTTAAGCAGAAAAGGAAAAAGCCCACAGCTGGGCTGATGTGGTAGTGTCAGGACTCCACTCATCTCTATTTTTAGAAAATTAAAAATCAGTGCCTGAGTCCAGGCTTCTCCTAGTGGCTCACCCTCAGCCTTATGTCACTCTCATCTCATGGCAGGTTGCACTGCCATCTATGACCACTTTCATGGTATCCTCCCAGCTCACAGCTCCTCTTCATCTGCACTCTCTCAGCACCAGCCCTACTCTTATCAGCATTTCCATTTACTGATTTTGTACATTTTTAATTTCCACTGTGGCAGCCTCCAGGAACACAGAGCTCTCTTGCCTGAACGGTCCACATGATCTCCCCAAGTATCAATTTGTTTTTTTTGGTGCTCTAGTTTCAAAGCTGCATAGGTATTGAGTGGTCTGCCACACCCTATTTTATGTCCTGGTATCTTACTTGCGCTATCTTGAAGAATGTAAGGATTTTTTAGGAGCTCATACATAGCATCAGAGAAGAAAGCCTGTACTTGCCCAGGTCAGCAAAGAGATATGGGTACAAGGATGATCATTACAGGAATGTTTGCCATGGTACATAATTGGAAACCTCAAGTCTAAATCCACTGGGGAAGGGTTAGATAAATTAGGATCTGTCTTTTCCATAGAATCCTATGCCATTATCAAAATGAGGTAGATCTATAAGCATGGACATTTCACCAAGATATTGACGTTTAAAAAGTTATTAAGCAATATGTATTTTTACATTAAAATTAGGAATATAAAACTATATCTACATGTACCAAATTGTTCCCAATGGTCACATATAAGGATAAAAGTGTTATTAATGGAGAATTTTCATGTTTTAGTAAATATGTTTCAATTTAAGGCTGTTCTGTATGTTTCAATTTAAATATGTGCATTTAAGCCTCTTAAAAAACAATATATGTACATTCATGGATCATGTTTGCAGTGATTTTTAAATAGCCTACTTTAAATTCAAACACTAAACATCTACAAGAAAATTTCCAGCTCTTAGGATAGAGGAGGATAGAAATGAAAAAAGATAAAAATGATGAATAGCCTTTATTAGTAAATTTTGAATGTATATTATCTCATAAATCATAAAATGAAAATATAAAAGCAAACTTGAAAAATATATGCAATAAATATAACTGATATAAGTCAATATCTTCATTATGTGGGAGCACATCAAAAAATATGTGCGGTTTTCTGAAAATATAGATGCCCAGTCCCACCTCCAGAAATTCCAATTCGGTCTGGTGAGAAGGAATAGGAATGTTGGATAGAATCACAAGGTGTTGTAGAGCAATTAATCCATAGCAGTGACCAAGGGATGGGGGTGGGTAGAGGGGGGATAGATGGCTAGGGTTTGAAGAAGAGCAATTTTTTCCTTGCCTGAGTTCAGAATCAGTTAAAAGATAGACCGAGAAGTCAGGCAGAGGAGAAATCGAAAATCAGTATATATGATAGTACTGTTGGAGAATGTAGCTTAATCATGGAGCCACGAGAACTTCTCAATTCCCACCCCCAGAGTTAGACAGTTATCCACCTACTTACAGTCAACTCTGGGGAATTACAAGCACCACCACCCCACAGACCCCACCCAAATAGAACTTACTTATGGGACGGAGAACCTGAGCAGGCCAGCAAATAGCCAAAATGAAAAAGCCTCAGTTTCTCATGCCCAGTTCCTACCCTACCACTTAACAGCCAGATAATTCACTCCTCCTCTTGTGGAGAGAGAGAATGAGGAGACTGAGAGGAAGGAGGGCTAATTCATGTCCCTCATATGGGAACAAGAGGGCAAGCGACAGGACAGCCCACTCCTTTATACAGAGACTAGAAGAGAAAGTGGAGATTTAAACATGTAGTTCTGAGGCCGACCCCAGGCTTAGCGGTTAAGTGCGCGGGCTCCACTGCTGGCAGCCCGGGTTCGGATCCCGGGCACGCACCGACGCACCCCCTCTCCGGCCATGCTGAGGCCGCGTCCCACATACAGCAACTAGAAGGATGTGAAACTATGACATACAACTATCTTCTGGGGCTTTGGGGAGAAAAAAGGGAAAAAAGGAGGAGGATTGGCAATAGATGTTAGCTCAGGGCCCGTCTTCCTCAGCAGAAAGAGGAGCATTGGCATGGATGTTAGCTCAGGGCTGATCTTCCTCACAAAAAATAAATAAATTAAATAAATAAATAAATAAATAAATAAATAAATAAATAAATAAATAAATAAATAAATATGTAGTTAGGGGAAGTCCACCACAGAAGAGATGATAAAATTTCAAAAAATAATTAACTCGCAGTTATCAATACAAATTATAAAGCATATTACAAAACAGTTTCTACCATTTTAAAGGAAATTTGTTCCTGTCAGATTTTTTTAATATAACTTCTGCAGCGAGAAACTTAAAGCCCTTATATGAAACATAAAATGCATCATTATCCTTGACTTAGAGTTTTAAGAATTTTGAATGAATCAGCACTCCTTTGAAGGAGAAAAATAGGGTTGAAATTTATATCTGGTATCAAATTACATTCTTTAGAATCCAAATGTCCCACCAACCTCTTTTACCTTACATCATATCATAATTTAATTGACATCAAAATGTTTCTGTGATCTACATGAAGGCAAAAATTATAAAAAGGAATATATAAAGAATGACAAAGTACTTGAATATTCATAATAACTAGTGTAGTACTACAGAAATTTTCAACTGAAAGAACACTTACATCAAAAGAGCTATTGAGAAAGAAAATAATTTGACAGACTCTCCTAATTCTAAGTTAGTGAGCAAAATGCCCTTACAAAATCCAAGCACCCAGTTCTTGTCAGGATACATAAACCCCAGACACTCTTAACTAGAGTAATTTGGGGATGGCTAGAGGTGATAATCAGGATAAAATGTCAATTTTAACTTTTTTCCTTCTTATTTGATCTTTTCTCTCTTCTCACACTAGAGAAATGACTAACCTAGGTTACAACTGAAATTCTTCTCTCCTTGCACATTTCAGATGCAGCCTGCAGAGATCTGACGAGACATCTTTTAGTTATAGCTGTGAAGAGCGCTGCAAAAGGTAATCTCTGACCCTCCCAGTTGGAGGGATTACACCCCACCGTGTGAACTCAGGCTTCCTGGGTGACTTGCTGTGGCCAGTGAAATAAGAAATGCAATATCTGTCATTCTGCGCGCTTTGCCATGTTTTCTCCCACTCCGTCATGCGTTTCCAGATAAGCCAGGACCATTGACATGGGTCTTAGAGTGACGTGCGGTGGAAGTGAGATATAAACATGTGCTGTTGTAAGACCTTGAGAGTTTGGATCTGTTGTTGGCATGAGGGTGCACTATCCCTACAGACACCAAGAATGACCCAAGAGAAGGGAGAGAAAAAGCCTTCGGGGGCCGGCCCTGTGGCTTGGTGGTTAAGTGCGCGCGCTGCAATGCTGGTGGCCCGGGTTCGGATCCCGGGTGCACATCGAGGCACCACTTCTCCGTCCATCCTGAGGCCGAGTCCCACATACAGCAACTAGAAGGATGTGCAGCTATGACATACAACTATCTACTGGGGCTTTGGGGGGAAAAATTTAAATAAATAAAATCTTTAAAAAAAAAAAAAAAAAAGCCTTTGGTCTCCTTTCCTCTTCTGGATTAAAAGTGAGTAAAAATCACTCTTGTTTTAAATCATTCCTAAGTACTTGAACTGACTAATTAAAACAGAAAATGATCATCTGGCCTAGTAATCTATAGACTTAATCTTTTACCATCATTATTTCTGTAAAAATCAGTAAATGCTTATTAAATATAGCCGCTTCATTTTAGTCTTTCCTTAAAAAAAAAAACCTGATATCTGATCTGGACCTATGTGAATGGCCATTTATTAAAAGGAACCAAAATAATATCAACTTTTTCCCATCAGGAGAAGAAAGCATGCTTTTCTAACTCCTGAATCAAATAAGCTTCTATTTATTTTTGCTGTGAATAAGTATACTTTAAATTAATAAGAGAATGAATAATGATGGTGCTTTTAGGAAACTATGTAATTTTCAAGTGAAAAACACTAATCTTAACACTTTCTTAGGCAAAGAAGGTTAGGCCTACTAAAGAGAACTTGATGCTTTCAACTAAAATAACACTATCGAAGAGTCTCGACCACCTTTATTTGAATTGTACTTCTGTTACAAGAGAAAAGCTGCCAAATGTGTCTAGAATTGATGATAAGGAGAATAATTGTCTCCTACTAATTTTAATCTTTTGTACAGCTTTGCTTCTCATGGGATAAACTTGAGGACTATGCAGCTGTATCATCAAATGTGAATCCAACCATGCCCTTGCCAGCAGCCAAGAGGTGCAAACACAATCTAGATTGAGGATTATAGTGCTTGCTGTTTGAAATTTATATTACTGCAAAAAAAAAAAAAAAAAGAAAATTTATATTACTGCAAAAAAAAAAAGAAAATTTATATTACTACAAAGCATGCAGGCAAGGAGTAGCAGATGAGCGATACTGAGCAAAATTTTCTGTCTAGATATTGCCCATCTGTTTTCCTTTTTGTGTTTCTGCTTCAAACTATTCTAAATGTCCTAATTTTTCTTTCTTTCTTTTTTGTCGTTTCATAAATTAGTTACTCAAATTTTCAGTGATCAAACAAGTAATGTAGAGTTGATGATTTCAATATAAGCAATAATAGTAATTACTAATTTATATTGTATGCTTAGTGGATTCCAGTCACTCTCCTAAAGTTTTTAAATACCCTATTTTATTTTCATAACCCTAAGTAGATATGTTTATGATCTCCATTTTACAGATGAGGAAATTGAAGAATCCAGTTCAAGACAATTATCCAGTTCACATTGCTAGGAAATGGTAGAATAGAGATCCAATGCTGTTTTAAAACACCAAACCTTAGAAGAAAAAAAGAAACCTTTCTTGTCCTAAAGTTTAATGTATTTGTCTATTATTAACTATTAAGTTTTTATTTATAATTAAACTTAAAACAATTTTATGGGGGCCAGCCCGGTGGCACAGCAGTTAAGTGCGCACGCCTGGCTTTGGCGGCCCGGAGTTCGCAGGTTCGGATCCCGATGTGCACCCACTCAGCGCGTGTCAGGTCATGCTGTGGCGGCCTTCCATATAAAGTAGAGGAAGATGGGCACAGATGTCAGCCCAGGGCCAATCTTCCTCAGTAAAAAAGAGGAGGATTGGCATTGGATGTTAGCTCAGGGCTAGTCTTCCTCACAAAAAAAATTGTAGACTTTATTTAATTTCTGTCAGATTCATCAAAAATTATAGTACAAACAAAATATTTCACATATTTCAAAAAATTGGTAGAATTTTATAAGTGGTGAGCTTTTAAGTACCAAGCCATTGAATTTAAGATTTGGAATGGACATTAATCATCATCTTACCTAGTTCTTCTTAAAAGTCTTTGAGCAATGGAATCCTGTCTTCAAATAAAGTCTGAGATGAAAATCAAATGTGTAGCAGCAGTAAAGTGCTCAGATTGAAGTGCCTGAATACGACTGGGTGGGGGAGGTGTGGTGGTGGGAAGAGACCTGGAGCCCTGCCCACTCAGCAGCTCTGTACCCTTTCTCTCTTTTTCCCTTCCAGCGCTCCCCACTACTCCTCTTTGGACACCTAGTGCATCTGGCGTTCTTCAATAGAACTAATGTTGCTTTCTAATGATAATATCTGCCTAATGAGAAGATAATGTTTATTTTATAGGCCTCAGTTTAACTAAAACTCAATTTACAGATAATCCTAAAATGTAACCAACCACCTCTACCCACTTTCTCTATCCTCAGAAGCCAACATGTGGCACCAAATAAACTTTTATGGTTTTTGAGTGATCTATGTATTTAGAAATGGAGAAAAGAAGATGCTGTAGAAAGTAGAATAACTTTGGTGAACCAACCTTGGGAGCAGACCTACAGGCAGAGCCAGCCTACCGACGTGGTGTTTCATCAACCCCAATTTAAAGCTTTCCCACATTTATATGCAAATACGGTGGTACACATATTAGTGTAAATTAATTAAAGAGAGGTAGAGAATTTTGGAATACGGATGCCTTTAGATCCATGTTCCAAGCTGAGTCAGTGCTACCCTTCAGTAACGAAATTAGTACATAATTTCAGGCAAAGGAGTAGAAGTGCAAAAGGATCAATAAATAGGCTGGGAAAGTTTGTTTTGTTTTGTTTTGTGTTTAAGTCCCACAGACAGGAGAAGGCTCTTCTTTCTTCTCCTACTGCATTTCATGGCTGTCTTTTCACAGGACCTAAAATTGACATCATATTATCATACTGTCCCTACTCTGTAGTCCAATAGGACTAAATGGAGCTCTGCAATAGGCCGGGTAACCAATCTAATTAAGAATACAATATGTTTCTCTTTAGGAATAATCCAACACCCAAATAACCAACTTATAAGTGAATCATTAGAAATAAATCTGTTTCCATATTGGGGTTGTGCGAGTGCACACACACACACACATACTCATAGTGACTGATTCATCAGGCTCTTAAACCTACAGAACAGTTAAGGACGCTGCTCTGGGATTCTTGCCATATACGTTTACAAGCTTGTCCCTCATCTATGTTAATTCTCTCACACACGGTCTATCACAGTATAGCTTGAGGGGATTTGGAGCATGTGGACGTTCCACAGAACAGCATAATGTTCCCCTCTGTATCAATGACGTCATGCTAAAAGGACCACATAAGCAATAAGAGGCAAGTACATCAGAAGCCTTGATAAGGCAAGTGAGCTCCAGAAGGGAGGAAATAAACCAAGAAAATTTAGGGGTCTACTATATTAATGAAATTTGGGGGTCAGTAGTCTGGGGCATGCCAGTAGATCTCTTTCAAAGGGCAAGGTAAATCATTGTATCTTATACCTCACAACTCTAAAAAGGAAGCACTATGCTTGGTGGGCTTCCTGGGGTTCTTTCTAGTCTTTAATGATGGTCTTCATCTCCCCAGGGAGAGGGTATTGGTTGCAAGTTATATCTTGCTAGGAAAGGAGAGCTCCAGGGAATTCATTTAGCCCTCTCTACCATAGTAACCTATATTCCATGGTTCAGATGGGTAAATAGGAGGCGTTGCTAGTTACTAAATATATTTCTTCCAATCATACACTTGGAATCTGGAGAAATAAATATGGGCTGCTGTGGCAGACCTTATTAATTCACAACTTAACATTCATTCCCCACTTCATCCTTGCTAACATCCTCACTTTGATTCAGGGGAGCAATGTGCCCAGCCCAAGTGAATGCACCATGACCAACCTTCCCTGTTTTTCCTATACTTTCTTATTGTCAGGGTGAATACACAGCACAATCCAACCACTATACCTTAGCAGAGTGTGTCGGATTGATGTTATTTCTTGGAAAGTGTTTGCTTTATAAAAGGGGAAATAAGTAGCAGATTTAGCCTTTTTCTTACCTTGACCCTGCCTTGAACATGAATGTAGCGGCAAGAATTGCAGTGACCATGAGGGAAGGGCAAAGAGAAACAGAGCCGTGGCCTCTGACCCCGCAGAGCTGTTGAACTCATTGATACCTACTCGTCTCCACACTTCTCGGTATAGGTGCAACATGAATGCTTGCTTATTTAAACCACGCCAGTTGGATTTTCTATGACCTGCAGGCATGTATAATCCTAATGAATACAGATGGATTCATCTGAGCCTATTGAGAGGGATACATGAGTCAGAATTCCATTTATCACCTAATATCCTTAAGTCTTCACTCTTCCCAGTGGCTCATCAGCTTACTCATTCCCCTAAAACCAGTGTTCATTCAAGCTATGGTTCAATTATTCCTGATTCATGTAGGAATTTCTCTTTCCACAGGGTGCAGTTATCCTGGTTAATAGTATCCTGAAAATTGTGCTATTATTGAGAGGTCTTTCTTCCTGGGAGCCTAACCTCCTCTAATCCAGGAGCTGAGGACCAGTAAGTAGACTCAGGACTTGTGAGTTCAAATCCAGCCTCTGTCCTTCAGACTCAGAGTTTTTGTACATATCAATCAAATAGGGCCTTAAAGGATTGTCCATCTTTTTCAGTACTAGAAATTCCATGGTCAATTAGCTACTGCAAAACAACAAAAATAACAACAGCAAAATACCTCTGTGTGTGATCAATACAATTTCCAAGAGAGTCCTAATGCCTTTTATGGTGACCAGGCCTATTTTGCCTCTGAAAATGAGATACTCCTATTGGCTTCTGTAGATTTGTAGAGGTGGAGGATATGAGAAATTAAGGAGGGAAATGAGTGCTTCATGCATACTAGTCCACTCCAAAATGTCTAACTTCTCCAATATTGGGATCTTTTTCTCCTACATTATACTAAGGAATTTCTGGAACCTAATTTAATATGGAATTTGTCACTACTGAGTCTAACGCAAAACAAAAGTAAAAAATTCAAATCACCTTCACTGGCTTAAGCAGCACATTGTCTCCAGAATTGCTGCTATAGCTGACCCAAATCAATAAATTCAGTCTGATTCAAAACTTTGTTCTCTCCTCCTTGGCCTAGATTGGGGATCATCAGACTTTTTCTGTAAATGTCCAGAGAGCAAGTATTTCTGGCTTTGTAAGTGGGACAGTCTCTGTCGCAGCAATTAAATTCTGCTGCTGTAATAATAAAGCAGCCATAAACAAGAATATGTAATCGAATGAGGAGAGTTGTATTCCAATAAAATTTTATTTATAAACACAGTAGTGGTGCAGATTTAGTCCACAGGCCACCCCTAGTCTAGACCCTAAAAAAACAATCTTACGTATATTCATCAGATTTTTTACACATATAAATTCGCAAGTTCTTGCAACTCTGTGTGTGTGTGTGTGTGTGTGTGTATGCATATAGCTTTGCCAGGTTTGATTTTGTGCCCCTAAAGCGTTCTGGAGTCTAACTTTTCTGATTAGTTTAGAGATGAGGAAACTATTAGGATAGGGCATGAGTAGAATTGACCTCCTCTTGGTGATCCCTTCCTTCCTCTCTTAGGTGAGCCAAGCAAGAGATGGGAAATCTCATCAAAACAGATGCGTGGCAGCTTTCAGGAGGCAGAAGAGGCTGAGAAAGCATTGGAATTTCAGGCTTCTCTGAATTTTCCAAATATCTCCATTCCAATTTCATTGGGCACCATTTTTCCCAATAAGTGCTCTAACTTTCATCTAAGAAAGTCAGTGAGGCAATGAATTCACCCAAAATAATTCAGCAGTGCAGAGACTGAAACTTATGTTTAGTTTTCAGTGTCTTGGCTCTGTGCAGCAAAAGATGATAGGGGTTTTTTTTTTCTTTTAACATGGACATAGAAATTCTCTTATTTACAGTCTTATTTACAGCCTTAAGCCAAGAATTTTGGAATTTGAGCAAACCGTATTCTTTTTTTAAGATGCTCATGCATTTAGAAAAAAAATCTCTCATACTCATTGAATTTCCCTTCATACTCTACTGTAACAGCCACTGGTCTCTCACAGCCTTGCTTTGAGTTGTTATTTTATAGTAGATGACCCCAGGGGGTAATTTAATTAGTGGCTCAGCTACTGCATGCCATTGGCTACCTAAATTCTATCCTTTAATATTTGCTAGAATTTTTCTGCCTTTAGGCCAGTTAACAAATCCCAGACTTCTCAATATGCATGTGTTCATGTGCTCTTCTCCTATCCCCACCCCCATTTTCCCTTAGGCTTCTTTATTGCAAATATGTCTGGTCCTAATTTTATATTAGTCAAGGATCTTCACTAAAAGCAACAAAGGCTGACTGACACTGGCTGATTCAAGATAATGGAATGTTTTGAAAGAAATTCCAAACTGGTTGGAGAACCAGACTCAGAGGCCACACAACCAGAGCAGCAGCCAAATCATACCCTGCAAACTTGCCACTTCTTGTGTCGCCATTGCCGCCGCTGGATGTTCAAAGCCACAGGAATCACTGCTGACAATTCTGGACATGACTATCAGGACTTCTGCTACTGCTGCCCCTGGAGGGTGGTGGTTGCTGCTACAGTTGTCTCTGTCTTCCACCAAACAAATTCACTTCTGCGTATATTTCTTTTCATCATTATCTCATAATTCAAAGTATAGGCTACGTGCATCTGGTTTCCAAGCCTAAGTGCTTGGAAAAGAGGCTAGACATGCCAGCATCACAAATACTGGCCATTTACACCCCTGTAGAGGAAAGTCAACTCTCCCTCTTCCCAGGAGTTTTTAGGTGGAGAATTCCCTGTGTATGGGAAGATGGTCTGTATAATTGACAGCTTAAACAAGCAAACACACAGAAAGGCAAATAAATATTCACTATAAATTGTTCACATTTATCGAATTCTTGTCATTGCCAGGCAGTGTTTTATGAACTTTCTATCTTTTAATTCATTAAGTTCTTACATTAGTCCATTTTTTCCATTTTGGGAGAGGAAACTAAAATACAATGAGGTTAAATAACTTCTCTGAGGTCACAGCTCATAAGTGACAGAAAAAAATTTCTATTTCAGGTTTGTCAGATGACAAATCCACCCTCTTACCTATTATGTACATTGTTTGTCATTGTGTAATTAACTTTTCATGAGGTCCAAAGTGTATATTAATTTTGACATATAATATTGCTTATCTTTTGGGCCAAACTGATAAACTGCTAAGGAAATATCATATCAAAGAGGAAGAATGTAAGATTGTGATTGAATTTAAAATCTGACTCATTAGATTAAGACTTTTGCCATAGGCCTAAAATTTCTTAAGATTGTGAAATTGGGTCAGAAGACTCGAGTTATAAAATTACACTTTACTTTAGAATATATTGTAAACCTCAGAGCAGACCTCAGCAGACTTTTTTTTCTGTTTTGAGACAGTGACTCAATATCCTGCTTTCTGGATAAAGTCAGCAAAGATAACAAAGAACAAAGTGATATTGCCAGAGGTACTTTTCTTTTTACTGGACAATAATATATCAAAATAATAGATTCTGACATCAATAGCAGCTATATGTTATGAAGGAATGCTTACTTTCATGGCTTAAGTAAGTTATTTCACTAATTTTTCTCTGTTTATGTATTTTCATATTTTAGGTTAATGATATTATTTATACACATTTTGAGGTAGCTTGGCCAAAAAATGAGAATGAAAAGACCAATGTAAGGTCATAGATTTACATTATTTGTCAGATATAATGGTCTCAGTCCTGCTCAATATGGGACATGATATATGATAGATGCTCTGTAATTGATGATTGATTGAAGAAATGCCAACACTTTGACCCATCACTGATTATCTATCTACACTGTTCTTCTCATCAAGTTTTTGAAGCCTTTTCCATTCCACTCAAACCTGCATTTTCCTGTCCCTTTATCTCAGCTAATTTCTTCTTTTGATTTATTGAAAAGAGGAAGAGTATCTAACATGAACTCTCAACATTGTTCTCTACTTCAATTTTGTCCTGTCATTTTACTACTTCCTCTTCTCCTCCTCTTCCTCCTCCTCCTTTTTCTTCTTCTTCTTCTCTCTGTCTCTCTCTTTCTCCTCTCTCTCATTTTGCTCCTTCCTTTTCTCACTTTCTTTCCCTTTCTCTCTCTCACTTCCTTCCCCTCTTTTTTCTTAATTCCTTTTCTTTGGGAAAGACTGGCTAGGAAAGCAGAATCATAAAAAATAGTGACCAATGGGAAGGCAAAGCCATTCTTTGGGTTTCAAGGACAAGGTTCCAGTCCCTGAAAGGGAAGTTTAAGGTCACATCATAGTCAAATACTCCAGAGGACTAAAAAGGGTGATTAAGGGACTTTGATGACACAAAGGATACTCTCTGTTCATTTCAGTAGCCAACAATTGATGGAAGGCCCATCATGGGCCAAGTCCAGCCCAAGATCATGGAAATTCAAAGATACATGAGATATGACCCTTTGCTGAAGCGTCTCACAGTTCAGAGGAGGTGGCAGAACAGATACAAACCAATAAATCTTCTATAATAAAATCTTCTAAGAAACATGGAGAGAACATATATAAAGTGCTATGGAAAAGTATATAAAGGAGTATATTACCTTGAGCTCCCCTAAGAGTAGACCCTGAGCCAACAATTTGAATGCAAGCAGATTTTTGCAGGAAGGAAACACAGCCATTAAAGGCTACGTTGTTAAGTTTTCACTGTGAAAGAAACTCCAGGAAACAAAGCAAAACACATACCTCAAGATTATCCCAGCAAAATGCATACTCATATTACATAGCATCAGTATGATGCTTAGTAATTAAGGGCTGCTCTGGGAGGAAGGTTAATTCCCAAGAACTCTGTACCTCATCTCTTCATCCCAGTGCTTATTTTGTGAAGTAGATTCAGTAGCAGGATGGCAAAGTGAGTTTAGCAGCCCAAAGGCTGCCATCAGACAAAAATGACTATTGGAAATCAGGCCATCGTACATGGAAAAAAGTGACAGAACCAAGGGGGTGTGGGCAAAACACCAATGTCCATAACAGAAAGCAAGGGTCAGAAAAAACAACAGGCAAAGGTGAACTTGACTCTAGCTTTGAAATACAAATGGGGGTTTCCAGGCAATAAGCAATGCAAGGTCATTCTAGGAAGAGAAAATGATGAGATATGTAGTTGGAATATACAGCATGCATCAACAAAATAGCATATATTTTAGAATGGATAGGGCATATTTATGGGGAATAGAAACAAGCCTGGAAAAGTAACCTGGCATCATTGCAAAAATCCTTATATGCCATGGTATGAATATACTCAACAAGTTACAGGAGAATCACCATAGTGTTCAGATCGGAACCATGTTTTATGATAGTCAGCATCATGGAATGTTTTCTTCTAAGTGCCTCACATATATTTTCTCTCCTATTCCTCAGAACTAGGGACTGTTATAGTCAGCCCTGGTGGTCTAGTGGTTAAGATTCAGTGCTCTCACCCCCATGGCTGGGTTAGTTTCCTGGTCAGGCAACCACACCACCTGTCTGTCTATTGTCATACCGTAGTGGCTGCGTGTTGCTGTGATGTTGAAAGCTATGCCACCAGTATTTCAAATACCAGCAGGGTCACCCATGGGGAAGGTTTCAGTGGAGCTTCCAGACTAAGCCTGACTAGGAAGAAGGACCTGGCCACCCACTTCTGAAAAAATTGGCTATGAAAACCCTGTGAACAGCAGCGGAGCATTGTCTGATATAGCGCCGGAAGGTGAGAGGATGGTGCAGAAAGACCGGGCAAAGTTCCACTCTGCTGTCCACAGTTTTGCTAGGAGTCAGAATCGACTCCACAGCACTAACAACAAGGTACTATTATCCTTACTTCATAGAATAGGAGGCTGAGGCACAGAATGGCTAAGCAACTCACTGCAGGTCAGATAGAGCTGGAATTTTAATCCAGGCTCTGACAGCTGGGTCAAGACTCTTTGCCACTGCACATATTGACTCCAACTCTTCCAGGAGTGGCGTGAGAGATAAATTATAAATGGAAACCCAACAGCAATGAAAACTTATAAGAGGCAATACCAGATGGCCTGACAAAAGATGATGGAATTCTTAGACTAGGAAAACAAGAGTTGGGACAAACAGATGAAACTGGCTATTGAGGTGAAAACAATAGAACTTGATGAACAATGAAGGGTGAGATATGAGGTAGATGGTAGAATTCAGGACAATTCCAAAATTTTGTACTTGGACACCCACGTTAGTAGTGTTACTGAAGTAGGGAATTTGAAAGAACACATTTGCACCCACAAAAAATAATGAGTTCATTTAATTAATCCATGCATCCTACTAATAGGAGCAAGCCAGAACCCTAGGTGTCAGAAATAAAAAGGTGATAGCTAGATGGAGTGAATCTGAATCTCTTGAACAAGAGATTCTTACTCTTTCCTCCCTTGTGTCTAAACCTGTTCAAGAACAAAATTGATGGAGTCAAGAGGCAATTATTGTGATAGAAAGAAAGTTGCAGACCCTGGAAATCCAGTCTGACACTGACACCCACGTGTTTTATTTTGTCTAAACAAAATAAAATCATTAAAGCTGTATGTGCCTTTTAGCAACTCCATATAAAATATGATCCGTTTTACTTCAATGTCTGTTATTCCAGACAAGGTTTTTGGTTGAATACCTGAAACTAACTTTCCTATTTTAACCAAAACAAGAAATATGTTGAAAGGCTATTGTATAGTTACACTTGAAATTTACTTTACCCAAAAATTTATACTTAAAATCATCAAAAAACATCAGAATTAGGGCTATGTAGAGAAGTCATTTGTACCAACTCATCAAAGATATTTCATGTTTTTCTCATAAATCTATTGACTTTAAGCAATCTGAAGAGTTACTCTCTGAAGGTTTCCAAATGTAGTGTTAG
Organism: Ceratotherium simum simum; assembly: GCF_057802395.1. Lineage (NCBI taxonomy): Eukaryota > Metazoa > Chordata > Mammalia > Perissodactyla > Rhinocerotidae > Ceratotherium > Ceratotherium simum. The sequence continues at coordinate 48,678,929 of NC_141918.1, read as the reverse complement.
CATCCCACAATATAAAAGGGGCTCCTAGGTCTTCCTTTATTCATTTAATTCTCCACACTCCGGGTGATCCAACCAAACTCGACTTAAAGTGAGAAACCTGCTATCATTTACACAACTGAAGTTAGAAGTAACTAACACGGAAACAACGTGGGAGGGAAATAGCTCATGAAATACAGAGCATAAATGGAATATACCATTCTTTGCCTTGAGATTCATTACTCATCTTTGTTTTGTTCCCTTTTTCATGTCTTTAGTTTTTTAAGATCGTAGAGCTAAGAAACGGGCTACTGTCTGCATCCCTTACCAATATAAAATAATCTTAACAGCAATGCTTCAAATATCACTGGATTATGATTGTCTATCTATGAAAAATACTCAGCAGTCCCACCCAGTCCCTCATCCATGTTGTTTGTCTCATATATGTTCACAATTTTCTGGTCTTAGTCCAATATTTCCCTGAAGTTTGCTATCTACCAAGGCTCTCTGAACATGGCCCCTCACACTGCTGTTGCAGTCTGTGCCCTCTATGAAAATATTATTTCAGGATAAGGGTAGTTTTTCTTGTTGCTTGCAAAGCTGCACCCACTAGAGAACAAAATGACACTGAATTTCCTCCAGTCTTCACTATATCTGCATCATGCTGTGTTGCTCAGAAAAAATAAACAAGTGGAATGTGCCTCTCTCTTTGTCACATTTTAAACCAGAGCACTGAACTGACATTGCTGGAGCTTCCTTGGTTCATGGAATCCTTTATAAAAAGAGTTTATGGGTCTATCTCTGCACCTCTCACGCTCCCACCCCAAACAAGCACAAACCACCTCCGAGTCTTTCTCCTTCATGTAAATAAACTCATAAATGGCCTGACTAAGCAGTAACTCCTTAACATATAATATACAGTAACTTGACTATTGTTGGCTGAGGCTGCTCTTCTGTAGGATTTTAAGAAATATAAGTACCGTAATCTTTCTGGATAATTTTAAGCATGGTTTAGCCTGAAGATATGTACATTATATCGAGATATCCTTCCTGGAGCTCTTTTCTAGGCTAACCAATGTTTCCTATAGCTCTAAACCTTCTAATTCTTTCCACCAAGACAGTCATATACAAACCCATATTTATTTGTTTTGTGTAGTTGTTACATGTCAATAAAATGTATTAAAAAACTGAAGAATTTTGGCTCTAAAACCTTAAAAAGTTTGGAACAAATCCTTATATCTTTTTCGTTTAAACTGTAAACGAAATTGCCTTTTCAGCCCCTAAAGAAGAGTTTAAAGTATGTCAACTTTTAACACAAACCATCCTGACCTTGTACTGTAATTCTGGCCTAGTGTTCTCAAGCTCATTCTAACTGGAGTTTTGCCTCAGCTCATCCACAGTGATTTTCTAAAACCAAACAGACAAGAGGAATGTTAACTCTTCTTTCCCTCTTCAGACCCAGTTGTCAGTTCTGGAAGTCTATTTGAAATAAGGAGGTGTGGTTATTGCTGACAGCAGAGAAACAGGAGAGAGAAAACCATCTACAACTTAGATATATACTGTACTCCAGCATTCTTAAATTGTTCAATATTCAACCAGATCTAGAAATGCAATATTATTCATGCTTCCAGAAGAAAATGTATCTGGACTGAGCATGATGGAACAAAATGACAAATGTCTTCCAGATGCCAGTCAGAGCTAAGGTACCAGGAGGCATATTTCCAAAACAAGTGTTCAATTCCCATAATTGATAATGCTCTTGTTTGGGACAGATTACCCAGTACACACAGCCGCAGTCACTTAAGACTCTTGGACCTCCAGATCATAAACTTCAATGAAATCTGCATAGAAAAATAGATAAAACCTCTGGGAATAGAGGTACTATTTGAGAAAAAAAAAAGGCAAGTGATTATTGGAATATCTGTAGATATGTTCGTTAGATATACTTTTATTTATTTCTATATGTAATTTAGGATGTATAGTGATATTTACAAGATCCCCAAGATTAGTTGCCATGATTTTTGTGATTCTTTTTGCTGACTTTAATAAAAGCATCTGTAGGGAATTTGTTGGTCACCTAGTCAGCGTCTGTTGGCTTCTTTCTTCTTTCTAAAGGCATTAATAATTTCAGCTTGGGTATCTACCATTCCACCAGGCAACTCATGTGTTCTGGGGGAAGGTAAATTTGAGAAAGTAGCATCTGCTTGACCTAAGCCAATCAACATATTTCCATTCTCTTGCACAGTGATTGGTTCAGATGGACATAGTCCCTAGCCAATCCAATCAGAAACTGAATTTTAAAAAGTAAATTTTAAAACTCTTGCTTAGAACCCTGAAGAAGAAACACTCCTATTTCTGGACCATGTGCAGTTACAAAGACTGGAACTGCTGCAGCTCTTTTGTCAATACGAAGAAAGCTCTAAAATGAACTTGACAATGGAAGGGACAATGAAAAAAACAGTTGGGTCCTTAAAGATACCATTAAGTTGCTGAATCAAAATGAACTTAGCATGCTTCCAGATTTGTAAATTTATGAAAACCAACAAATCCTTTTTAATGTTTAAGGCACTGTCACCTGGATTTTTTTGTTACATGCAGCATAAAGAGTACCAAAGTACAGTGTAGTGTGGTAGACAAGCCAAGACATATTACCCATGGATATGAATTTCTGACCTCTAGAAATACCTTTCCCCGGAGGCTCTACTTTTAATATATGGCATTAGGCACAAATGGCTTTAATCCTCTGCCGTTTCAATATGGTAAAAAAATAAAATATAAATTACTCTAATTATTTATTTCCAATTTTGAAATATTTCTACAAATGGAAATAATTTCTTTTAAACTCATATTAGAATTGTTGAAAGCCCACATAGTTTTTGCTTTACCTTGGAGATTACATATACCATCTGCTTCACTAATGATAAAAAGAATAGATGAAGATGTTAATATGTTAGAATACCTTAGAATTTCACCAGAGGCAAATCCTAACATAAAATTCCTAACATTTAGGAATTTTTTCCTCCAAAATATCACCCAAATTATTGTTATTATGTGTTTTGATAAAGAGATGGACTACTTAATATTAAACCTCATTTATCAAAAGACATCAATAATAAATTATTTTAAAAGATCAATAATTGCAAAAGAGAAATAGTAAATCTTTAAAATATTTCCTATTATTCTTAAGAATATCATACACTGAATTATGTAAGCATGTCATATTCTAAAGTATGAGAATGTATATTGTATTGTGATTGATAATATTAAATTACATAAACAATAAGAAGTTTAATACTTATAAACAAGTAAATATTATCATTACTTAGGTATTCTAAATGTCTATAATATGAGCTATGTGTACTAATAACAATAATAATAATAATTTAAATTTTTTAGTTAGTGACCAATCAGGAATCCATTTTCATATATTCTTCATAATAATTCTTGGAGGTAGATACTGTTGTTATTCCTCATTTTACAGATAAAGAAACTAAGGTTCATAGAAGTTCAATAATTTGGTCAAGGTAAATACCTAGCAGAGAGCCAAGGCTCAAATCCACAGAATCCAACTTCAAGCCTATGGCATTAATCACCACATGATTCTTCCCAGCACATCAGACCTTTCCCAATTTAAAATTTAGCAAGAGTTGGAAGCAACCCAAGTGCCCATCAATGGATGAATAGATAAAGAAGATGTGGTATATATACACAATGGAATACTAGTCAGCCGTAAAAGAGAGAGAATTGTGCCATTTACAACAACGTGGATGGACCTTGAGGGTATTATGCTAAGTGAAATAAGTCAGACAGAGATAGACTAATACCGTATGATTTCACTCAGAGGCAGAAGATAAACAAACACATAGATAAGGAGAACAGATTAGTACTTAGAGGAAAAGGGCATGGGGGGAGGGCAAAAGCCGTAAAGGGACACTTATATAATGATGGAGAAAAACTAGACTATTGGTGGTGAAGATGATGCAGTCTATACAGAAACTGAAATATAATGTACACCTGAAATTTACACAATGTTAAAAGCCAGTATGACCTCAATTTAAAAAAAGCAAAACAAAAATTTAAAAATTACTACAAAAATATGAGAGACAAATGATAAACAGTCGATTAATGAATAGAATTAAATCTAGCAATTAAGCAAGCTAATTATTTCCAGTCATGATGTATATTTTGTGCAAATAATACACTAAGGAAATAATGAGTTTATATCTTCAGATAGATTGAACTGAGAAATATTTGTCTGAGGAGATGAAGTTTTAGAAGCTATTTAAAAGATTAATTTTCTCGTCAATCATAATACGTTGCATTTTAGAAAGCCAAGAAACTATGCAGAGATGGGAGTAAATTGATCAGATGGTAGATTTCTTATTTATAATTGTTCCAATTATTTTGATAAATGATGTAAAAATATTTTATAAAACTATAGTTTTTGCTCTTGGTGTACATAAATACTTGGTGATTTTCTATCATTCTACCAGAATTTATTTACCTTATCACTTAACATGTTTCATGCTCACACAATGTCCTAAAAATACTATCCAATTATATTGAATCCAACTACCATCCAGCTACCTTAGCAGTTTCTGAAATTGTACAACTTTTTCCAAAGATAGAAAGACTTCGTTGCCCTGGGAATACTGCCAAGACCTTGCTGTCAGAGCCTTCTCAAAGAAATAGACTCCAGTAGGGCATATCCCCTGCACAGATTGGGAAAATATTTTACATCAGCCATGGAATTATCATGATACTGCACACAAGCTCAGGAAAAAATAATTAGGCCACCATTAAATAAATTGGTCAGCTGATCAAAATTGATTTTTGATAAAATATAAATTTGCAACCCCCAGTGATCTCTCTGCCTGAGCCTGCACATTGGTAAATTACTCAGCTCAGATTGTTTACTATTCTTTACGGCTCTGTGATTTTTTGCATATATTACTTAGTCTTTTCCATGATTTGATTTCAGAGGCAAAATATAAACTTTATTTCATAACAAAGTGCTTGACATACAAGTATTCTTGTCTGTAAATAACGTGTCCAAATGGCTGTTCTAACTATAATCTCAGCCCCACTGCAGCCTCTGTGCTGGTGATTTGCTGTTATCCTGTGGACCTCCTCTCCCCCCATCTATTCTCCTCCTCTGCTAATCCCAGTAGACTGCATTACTCAACTTCCCTCACTGTCTGGCTTCCTGTAGGATTTGGACAAAGGAAGGCACTATCAGAAGAATAGAGAGCAGAAGGAAAGAGACACTGAGATGTTTATTCTCACTGCTTCCATACTTTGGCCCAAGTTTCCATCAGTAGCTTTCTCTCCCCTCCTCCACCACCTACAGCTCCCACTGTGTCCCTTCTTCCTTGATTCCATTTCTCACTGGGCTTCAATACCAGAATTTCCTTCCCTGGACTCCAGATCTAGGGGTGGTAATGGCTAGGCTCTGAGAATCTCAATATATTTTGTTTCCTCAACCTCACCCACACCTTCCTAAGTAGTTCTTTTATAGAGGAACCTTCCTTTGAGTCATCTGGGGAAAATTGGTTTCTGGACAGGACAATTTGTTCACCAAAACTGTCCTGCTCAATATTGCTGAGGACAGTTTGATTTCCTCCTGCTGTTGGACCTTCGTTTCCCAATCCCCTCCTAGACCGTAAGCTCCGTTCTGGCAAAAATTTGTCCTTCTTACTCACTGCTGTATTTTAAGCTCTCAGACAGTACCCTGAAGAGAAAGCAGGTGTCCAATAAACGTTTGTTGAATGAATGGATGGAAGTTGCTGCTAAAGATCAAGGAGAGAAACGTTCGCTGCTGTGATTTTTACCCCATTTTACCACTTGGATCAAGAAAATCTGAATTATGCTTAGTCCAACTGGAATGAGACAGTTTATGTTTGAAGTTAGTTCAACCTCGTTATAAGTTAAATCGACTTTTTGAGTTCTTTTGGGGAACTGACCCTCAACCAAAATATTGTTTCTATAGGACTATGCATCACAATTTGCGAATAGACAAATTTACAAATAAACATTTGGAAATAACCTTGAAAATTGAAAGCAAAGCAAGCTTGCTTTATTCTCTTTGCTCCTACTGTTGTCCTGGGAATGTAGCCTCTTAATATTTGGTTATAGAGGGACTGATTGTGGGAAAACAGAAAAGATGATGTTTTAGATACAAAGTCAGGGGTAACAATTTCAAAGCTATATCCTCAAGGGTGTGTTTTCTTGTAAGTGGGAGTATCTGTTACGGGATGAAATGTGTTCACCCAAAATTCATATGTTGAAGTCCCACTCCCCAGTACCTCAGAATGTAACCATATTTGGAGATAAGGCCTTTAAAGAGGTGATTAAGGTTAAATGAATTCATATGTGTGGGCCCTAATCCACGTGACTGTATTTGGAGATATGGCCTTCAAAGAGGTGATTTAGTTAAAATGAGACCAATAGGGTCGGGCCCTAATCCAATATGACTGGTGTAGTTATAAGAAGAGAAAGCACCAGGAATGCTCAGCCACTGAGAAAAGGTCATGTGAGGACACAGTGAGAAGACAGCCATCTGCAAGGCAAGAAGAGAGGTCTCACCAGAAACCAATCCCGCTGACACCTTGATCTTGGACTTCCAGCCTCCACAACTGTGAGAAATAAATTTTTGTTGTTTAAGCTGTGGTATTTTGTTATGGCAGCCTAGCAAACTGAGATAGTATCTCAATTTACTATTTATAAATATAAGGTCTTCAGGTCTACCTTGCTTTTCAGACTTAGTGAGGTGGCTCTACACTGGATCCATCACATTTTATCTTAAGTTTAATTGTCTTAATTTGGTAAATAAAATACCTGGTTCATTTCCTATGAAAAAAAATAGAATTATGTAAAAATAATGTGGAAACATGAAATTATGGATAGAAGTTAAACACTAACAATTATTTTGTGATATAAAGTAAAACTAGACACTCATTCAGAATAATTCCCTCCAGTAAAGAAAATATAACTGCTCTACTTTATTATTCTCAGATTTTGGCACTTAGTAGGTACTGAGATTTTTGTGGAATTGTTGAACTGATGACTGAATAAATTCATATCATATTTTACATCTGTGGTTTCTAAAGTGTGGTTCCTGGGCCACCAGCACCAACATCACCTAAGAACTTCTTAGAAAGGCACATTCCTGAATCCAGCTCCAGACTTACTGGGTCAAAAACTCGGCGGGGGGGGGTGCCCTGCAATCTGAGTTGTAAAGGCCTTCAGGTGATTCTGATTCAGGCTAAATTTCGAGAACCACTGCTTTACATCACGACACATCTGAGTGTCTCAACATTAAATGAATGACTTTGAGGAAGTGTGTGGGGAGAAAGAGTTCCTTATCTCATAAACAAGTTAAATTAGTTACTCCAGATATTATTTTAATAATAATTGATGTTAATTAAAATGGAAAGTATTTCATTAATTATTATTTGGATTCTAAATTTTGCAGCATTGCAAATAGGAACCCGTTAATGTTATAGTACTTAAATATTGGTAATATATTAATAAATTATAACTTCTTAAAAATATAATTTTTAAGTAACATTTAAAATATTTAGGGTGGTCTTTCAAAAAATACACAGGTAATATGTTGCACTTATACAGTAAACTGTTAGTGGCATTTGTCAAACATTAGCAGTAGTCCTAGTTCATCCAATATTACTCACCTAGTAATTACAAGGAAGGAAAGACTTAAGCAAAATATGAGTCCTTAATGTTTTCGTGTCACCTGTAATTTGATGAATGATTCTCAATAAATTAAGAACTTCTATAAATCCCTAAATAAAATAGTAAAAAGAAATTCTCTCTAACAAAAACATTGTTTTTCACTCTTCTTCATTTTCTTCATCTCCAAGTGACAGAGATTGGGAGCAATGATTTTTAACTGATTTAGACTTGTCAAAAGAAACAGGTCAGAATCCACTTCAACAAAAACACTTCAAAGAATTCTTTCACATATGTAAACAGCCTCCTCAGCTGAAATCAAGATTCACTACTGGGGCCGGCCTGGTGGCGTAGCGGTGAAGTTCTCGTTCTCTGCTTCAGACGCCGGGCTTTGCAGCTTTGGATCCTGGGCATGGACCTACGCACTGCACATCAAGCCATGCTGAGGCGGCATCCCACGTACAGCAACTAGAAGGGTGTACAACTATGACATACAACTATCTACTGAGGCTGTGGGGAGAAAAATGGAGGAAGATTGGCAACAGGTGTTAGCTCAGGGCCAATCTTCCTCAGGAAAAAAAAAGCTTTAAAAAAAAGACTCACTACTAATTTTTCAGTATGTGAATGTTTTTATTTCATAATATAGATAGTGTTCAAAGGGTAGCAGAAAAAAGAAAAACAAAGGAAATAATGTCTGTTACTCACAGAACTTAGAACTGGTGAATAATCCACTACACAATCTGCTTGTGGTCACAATAAATTATATTAAAGACCAAATACTGTATTGACCTCAATGGTAAGCTGTTTTGTTTTGTTTTGAGGAAGACTGACTCTGTGCTAATATCTGTTGCCAATCTTCCTCTTTTTCTTTTTTCTCCCCAAAGCCCCAGCACATAGTTGTGTATCACAGTTGTAGAGTTTTAGCTCTTCTATACGGGACGCCACCTCGGCATGGCTTGATGGGCAGCGAGTAGGTCCGAGCCCAGGATCCGAACCCAGGGCCACCAAAGCAGAACGGGCTGAGCCCCAATGATAAAATATTTTACACTTGCTCAATCTGCAATCATAGCCTACGCACCCACTTTTGTTACACAAGGCTACTGCCTTTTTGTAGCACAAACTGTGAGTTGAGAATTCTCAAGTGGCCTGGACACAGAAGTCACTGTGGTGTCACTGAATAAATATTAGGTCCAGATTTGCCCCCTAGTTGGCCTGCCAGGTTTGTGGGCAACAAGACTGTGATTACTTGGAGTCTTGTGGAGTATCTAATAACCACAGAAAAATTTTAAAGTAATGCTGAAGGAAAATAGTATTTCAAGGTCTCTGTAACAAGTGTAATATGATATGGACATAATAAATTCTATTAATGGCAAATAGAAATAAAAATCTATATAGTGGTGCTAATATTTCTGTGCTTTGTTGCCCATGCTCAACATGAAGGAAATGCTAATTTTCTCTTAGACATTAGGGATTATAAAGATGTCTTTTTTCCCAGCCCATGTTCACAGACTCCCTGAATTCTATGAATCTGGGACCCCCAGGTTAAAACTCTCTTGTGGAGGAATATTATAGAATACCATGAAGTTATTATCAGTGAAAGAAGAGTGTGGAAAATTCCACAGGACATATGATCCAGTTACTTCAACAATATATAACATATTTTAAAAAAACTTTAGAGACATTCAACCAAATGCAATGTTACAGTCCCAATCCAAATTAACTATAAAATGTATTTGGAAACTGTCAGGTAAAAATGAACATGGACTGGTATTAAGTTTATTTTGCTAAGTATAACAATGATATTATGATTAGGTTTAGAAATTCTTATCTAGTAGAGATATATACCGAACTTATTGTGGATGAAAATTAACATATTACCTTGAATTTGCTTTAAAATGGACCAGAAAAATAAAGTGAGGGAAGAGATTGATGAAATAAGGGCGGCAGAATATTGGTAGTTGTTAAAGCTGGGTACATGGGGTTCTAGTGCACTATCCTTTATAATTTTATTGACTTCAGAATTTTCTTAATAAATAGATACTTAAAGATGAAAAATTGCCAGAAGCCCTTAAGATAGGAGAAATTTAACCTAACTTCACTGGTAATGAAGGTCTTAGTGGGGGTGTATCGGGCACCTCTTTGCCACACCTCACATCCACTTAACTCATCTTTTTTTTTTTTTTTTCTTTTTTTGTGAGGAGATCAGCCCTGTGCTAACATCCGCCAATCCTCCTCTTTTTTTTTTTTTTTTTTTTTTTTGCTGAGGAAGACGGCCCTGGGCTAACATCTGTGCCCATCTTCCTCCACTTTATATGGGACGCCGCCACAGCATGGCTTGCCAAGCAGTGCATCGGTGCGTGCCCGGGATCCGAACCAGCGAACCCCGGGCCGCCGCAGCGGAGCGCGCGCACTTAACCGCTTGCGCCACCGGGCCGGCCCCTTAACTCATCTTTTTATTGCAGCTGCCAGCTGTGCAGAGGTGTAAACGGCAGCAGCTTGATTCAGCTGCTCCTCAACTCTCTCACTTCCTGGCAAGGAGATGATTCTCTGCTATCCCACTGTTGGGTTGCCCGCAGGAATCCATTCAGCCATTCTGCTACGCAGGAAATCTGGCAGTGCCAAGGAGTTAACTCCCTGAGCTGAACCCTTGACTGATAAGTGATGGGAGCTGATGGAAATTATTCTCTTTTTCCCTTCCTCCAGGAGGCAGTTCTGCAGGGGTTTGAGCAGCCCCCTCAACAGGTCTTTACTGGACTGTAGCCCCAGTAGCTCACAGTGATCATCTCAACTACCCTTGGATTATCTGTTTCACTCTGTCTGCTGCCCCACTCTTGTTCCTTGGAGTGACTTAGCAAAATAAGCTATCTGGACATAAGCCTTTGTCTCAAGTTCTGCTTCTTGGGGAAGTTAATCAAGAGAGTAGAAAGGAAATTAGATTATAAATTATGGTGGATTTTTTTTTAGCGTTAAACAAACCAGTTAAAAATGCTATGTCAATTGAGTACCCTGAGAAGCCGACTCTGAGACAAAGAGTTTTATTGAGCAGTAATGCCTATAAAAGGTAAAAGTTGGAGGAAGTGGAATCTCACAGAGAAGGACTTGAGATCATAATGAAAATCTGACACATATGAAAGGAAAAGGGAGCTATAAGAAGGAATGGGCGGGGAATCTTCTAACAGTGATGCAGAGCTGACAAAATCTCAGCCAATCAACAGGGAGCTCTGGAGCAAAGACTGTCCCTTAACGGAGTCCTGTCTTCGGTGCACATGCCAGGACCAGTACCCATATCATATTCAGTCATGACTTGGGCTGGCTGGGAATAGCACGAACTTGAATCTAAGACTGGGACGGAGCTGGAAGTTACTCCCAGCTGTAGACTATCAACTCACGGCACTAATTGCAGTTGAACAACAAGTTCCTTCTTGAAGAAAGATTCCACCAGCCCACCTTCATGGCTGACAAAGATACGTTTTGGAAAAGAAAAGTTTTTAATTCTTTTATTTGATTACCCCTCTTCTTTGTAACCTCCGTGAAAAAGACGACACAGCTGAAGATAAAATGCAATAATCATTGAGAAATACAATGACACACTGTTGGTCACCATGCTGAAGTCAATGAAGGAAATCTCTGCCAGCTCTGTGAACTTGTAGAGCAGACTGTGGTAGGGTTTGGGGATGAGGGAAAAAGTGAGTACTGGTGAGAAAAATAAGTTTGAATTAATGTTCTAAAGGTAAACGGTGGTCCTGCACTCACAGTCCCACAGGAGCTTTTCAGTGGTAATGGAAGCAGCTGCCACAGTAGAAGATTCCATGGCCTCTCAGAGAATGGGTAAATGAAAACATAAGCACATAAGCCAGCACAGGGACGTGAGACTCCTGCAACAGTGCTAGACGGGGCTTAGGAACTGACGCCTCTAACTCTTGCTCTAGACTTAGCTTATTCTCAAGGCTGGTGTGGTACAGTTCCTGAAGACAGATAAGAAAAGCAAAGGAAGTAACAAGAAATTATCAGCACCAACACATTTCTCGAAGACTGTGGACCTCATTTCACAAAGGGTCTCCTCTGGCTTCTTTGAATTTACATCCACAAACAGGAAGTCAGCCAAAGAAAGGCGACGTGATTGTACTTCCTCAAAACAGAGATCAGTCCACAACTAATTGAAGAGTTAACTATTAACGGTCACAAAGCATGTGTGAGTGCACCACACACAGACCTCACTTCATCACATTTGCCATTGTCAAAAACAACAGACAATCAAAACCAGTACTGTAGATATCTAGGTATCGAATCTTTAGAGTTCTGCCTCACTTGGTCATATTTAATCAACTTTAAATAGCATTTAGAGAGCAAGGACTGCATACTGTCACTGATCTTACCAAGTATTTCCAAATAGTCTTTCTAGTATTAACAATTTCTAACCCTGTTCAATTTGGAAATAAGAACCAGTTGCAAAGTATTGAGGAGGCATCGCTGAGGCATTAGACCTGAAGCAGTTGGTAAAGCCCACGGGGAAGGCTGCATTTGCTCACAGCTCTCATGGGTTTTGACGGACTGTTTTTTTGTCTTTGAGAAAGCTTATAACTGGAGAAGAGGGCCTTAGGCAATTTCTCTTGGGAATAACAACCACAGATATTCTTAGAGAAAGATGACCGTCTTCCCTTCCCTGTCACAGCTCAGAGAGAAAACTTCTGTTATGGTCAGTAGAAGCAAAAACACAGCTCTGTCTGAAGACCAAATGCAGAAAATACATCATCTTACCTTTTCTAATATTCTAAGTTATTCATCAGAAAAATGCTACCATAATTCAGTTAATTTAATTGTCAGTTAATCATGTACCTGATTCCCATTTGCTGTTTAGAATAACTTGAGAAAATTATGTATTCAGAAAACTGTAATAAGGATATTGAGAAGGATAACAATTTTATATCAACAGTCCAATTTACTGTACAGATTTTTTGTGCAATGTTGATATTATTAATAAATATTCCAATGTTCTTAATTACTTTTTTTACCTTTATAGAGTATAAAAAGAAAAGCTCAACCAAGCGCTATTCCATTTTGTATTTATATAACAGCAAAGATCCTTAGATATCTGATAACCAGTTGACTAACCAAGACACTGGAGATAAGGTCTATACTTAGTTGCCACATTTATATATAACAGAGCAAAATATAAACAGCTATTTGTGGTTACTGCTTCACTAATTCTGAGAATAAATTTGTAAAGTCATATGTGCATGGTGTAACTGTTCCATTTTTGTTGTGTTCAATAATATACCCAGAACATTCCAGTGATTAGGGGCTTGCCATATCACATTACCTCGTGATGAGCAGCATCTCTTATTCAGTGATATGCAACAAATTCTTTCCACGCTTACCTCATGTCATTTTATAATCATGAATATCCCATAGAGGCAGAACCAAGCAAATCCTTGATGGCGGAAAGACAAAAGAAAGGTCATAAAGACGTCTGACAGGGAAGGAAAGTGGAAGAGGCACCTCCCAGCACCGAATAATCAGCTAACTACTCCCTGTTGGGAAATGTCCAAGAGTTAGTACTGTCCAGAGATTCAAGAATCCTTCCTCCACTCACACGCGGCCTCTCTCAGTCAGCAAGCACAGGTACTCAATGAGCATCGTCAGGTGCTTGGCTTTGGCTTTAGCACTATGAGGGATACAAATAAAGATCTGATGGTCAAGGAGCTTATACTCTATTGGTGACGCCATAGCTAACACACAAAATCATTGAGAACTAACGAGTGGTATTAATCTAAGGGCAATAGTAGTTTGAATCCAAACAAACTCAGTAGGGCTGGGGTACTATATGGACTAGGTAGGGCCTGTGATGGGACTTAAGGATTGGCTAAGATTCTGTGAGACTAAAGGAAAATCTATTTTAAGCATAGGAAATAAACACACAGGGTCGGGTTGATGCTAAGTATCTTGATAGAGATAACCCTTAGATTTTTAATGGAATTGATTAACATGGCTTATTGGAGGGAATGTGGGCAAGCATTTTAGAGAACAGGAAGAAGAGGAGTCAAAGTTGCCTACACAGGAAGGGTAAAAGATCAAACACTAAATGAGAAGCTTACTGATGCAGAGCAGTGAAAGACAAATGAATACTTGTGATGATGGGTGTATTTAATGATACAGGGCAGAGGAGATAAAGGCAACTAATATTTATGCACAACTCCTATGTCCAAGCAATGTGCTAAGTGTCTTATTTAAACGACAACTGCATTAGGCATCAATGGCTTTATTGCAGTGTCATCCAGATATCCCTGATAGTATCCCAAGATATTGTCCCAATATTCCACAGTCAACCAAGACAATGCTATAACTTTGGACAAGATTCTCACTAAAGACTGGATGATAATGGAAGAGAATTCTGGAACGGTAAATGACTTATACTATGGTGTAGAATAGCCTGAGTCCCAGGAACTATTTACCCTGGCCTGCCTCTCCATGTCCAGAGGCAACCTAGACTCTACACACAGAAACTCTCCTGGTATCTCCAATCTCAGAAATTTCTCTGCCCTGATCGAGGTACCCATTCAAACCTTGTCTAAACCAGATTTAAGAGAGTGTTGAAACTGCTTTCCTTCAAGAAGAAAATATCAGGCAAGTGATTTTCTTCCATTATCTCAGCAAACTTCCATATCAAGTCCTCAATATCCTCCACATTTCTGATCCATCTGAAATGACTGCTGCCCACCTCTCCAGGCTCTTCAGCCTTTTGAGACTTCATCTCCTACAAGGCTGGCAGCGACTGTTGACTGTTAACCAGACAATTGAGCTGCTTTATCCTTCTGTGCCATTGAACATAGTGGTGTGTTGTTTCCCTGTCTTTTCTGAAGAATCAGATTATGCCTTACCTCCACTGTGAAATTTAGCCTAACACCCCAAGGCAGATTTAATTTTTTTCATTCTTTTAAAAAATTCTGTGACTCTTCTATGCCAATCACTATTCTAGGAACTGGAAATATAGTGTTGAACAAAACAGATAAAATCTCTCTCTGCTCTACAAATTGAACATCCATTCTGAGAATTTGAGACGTAAGAGCTCTTTCATCAATATTTCATATGTGTGTACCCAGCACACCTCTCCAAAAGCACATGGTAGTGTACTTTTTCATTTCCATGTCTCTGTCTCACTGTATTATAAGCAGCACTGTAGCAGGTACTGTGACTGTCACCTGAGGATCTCTAGTGCCTAGCAAAGTGCCTGGAACACAGTTCTGCTATTCAACACCCAAGGGCAGTGTTGTCATCAGTCAATGTTGGTGGAATCATGTTTAATAAATTGACCTTTTCACTTATCAAAAGGCTCTTTAGTGTTTCTATTGTTATTTAGATAGCATCTTTTCAAAAAGTAGGTCTTGTTAGTTTCCAAATATCGATGATAAACATCACCTAAACCCAATACTAAAGAGTTTATTATTTTTCCTCTAAGGACACATTCCCTCTAAAAGCTTTATGAATTGTACAAATATCATAATCTTTGCTAAATGATTTCTTAATTTATATTTATTGATTGACTTAAATTCTGCCCTCCAGTGCTTTTCTTTCTTTCTTTCTTTCTTTCTTTCTTTCTTTCTTTCTTTTTTTTTTTTGGTGAGGAAGATTAGCCCTGAGCTAGCATCTGTTGCCGATCCTCCTCTTTTTGCTGAGGAAGATTGGCCCTGGCTAACATCCATGCCCATCTTCCTCTACTTTATGTGGGACGCCTGCCACAGCATGGCTTGATAAGCAGTGTGTAGGTCCACACCCAGGATCCAAACCTGCGAACCCTGGGGAGCTGAAATGCACGAACTTAACCACTACACCACCGGGCTGGCCCCTTCAAGTTTTTTTCTTGATAAATATTCATATTGCATTTTTGGGTTTTTGCTTTTTTTTTGGTGTTAGTGGTGGTTTTCCACTTGTTGCTGTGTTGCTTACTTTCTAACACATCTGTCCTTCATCTCTGGAAACGAGGACATGACCCAGAGAGAACAAAGAACATCAGCAATCTTATTATGTGTTCATGCTGTATCTTTTTTTTATTTTTTTATTTTTCACTTATGTCAACAGTTTCTGCTTGCCTCTTCTCTAAGGTTTGGATCTTTAGGCTTTGCAAATTTCTGTTTCTTACACTCTAACTTCTGAAAGAAAAAATGACTTTTATTTATCCAATTGTATCTCCACCAGTTTTCTATAACTTAAGCTGTCACTTTCAGCTGCTGAGTCGAAAATGTTCTGCAGCGATGATAGCAGCTTCTGCTCATCACCTTTTCTCTTGCGCAGGTAGAGGTCAAATGCACTGTGCAAAAAATAGAGAGATTTCAAGACATTATTTTTCTGGGGCAACATGACTGATGTCACTTTGTATTTTTTCTAGCTAACAATATCTGTATATTGCAACATATGTGTGCTATTTTATTATATTCCAATACATAGTTATGACATAAATCTTCAATTAAAAATAAGCGCTTCTGTGTAATACTCTTTTTAACCTTTTAAAGTCTCAATAATGAGCTTGTATCTCTTTCTCAAAAAGCATCCTCTCATTGTTTAGACATCTCACTATGCCTTCTAACTTCCCAGAGCTGCTCCTATTGTATTTAATCCAAACTACTAACCCGTTAGTATTAGAGCCACCTTTTCCTCCTCTCCAGTTGAAATGCAGCTGTCCTGGGTCAAATTCTATAATTATAGGACTAAGTAACTGGCTTTGTAAACTAATAATTTGCATTCAAGATTCCTCTTGTAACTTTCACTGGTAAAACTTCACAAATCACTCTCGCTTGTCAATACCATCTGGTGTTTCCCATTGCACACTAGTTTCAAATTTCATTTTTACTTTAAAGCAACTTCGCTTCATTTATTTATCTTGAATATCAATACAGTATTTCTTTACATGACAGAAATGTAAATTTTCGTCCTTTCCTTTACCCACCTGCTGACACCTACCGTTGCCACCAGCTGTGCTTCTTCCTCCATGTAACGTGAAGGTGCACTCAGAGACCCTCCTAATTTTTTATTTTAAAATATTACAGGAATGTCAGTCCTCTCAACAACCATATTAAGGAATTATGGGGAAAGCAATTGTCTCACCACTTTAAATAGGAAGAAGCTGGGCTGCAAATAAAAGTGTGCAGTTTTCATACAAATAAGTCAGTGGTCGGTCTGGGAAAAGATCCGAGGGAATTTGCCTCCTACGTTAGCATATCAGTCAATAGACTAATTTTTATTTTCATTTAAGATAAAATCATAGGAATGGAAGAGCCTGGTTTCAGTTATGTCCTAGGCAGAATTCTATCAATGCTATGCCAGAGGAAAGGTTAATTTCATAAATGTTTATAGAATTCTTTGTAATATGAGTCCATGATTTTTTTGAAATGTTAGAGTAGTGAACTGTAACTCTGTGTCTCAAATTAGAATGTAGACCAGGAGAAATGGCATGGAGTTTTTTTGGAAGAGAACAGTAGTCAGCGTCATTGTGATAATCCTAAAAGCTTTCTTTGACCATGCTATCTATATCCAAAGCTATCTTGGTCCTAAGGCGTTCTTTATTTATTAATTCAATCAATAATTATTTACCGAGCAGATATCATGTGCCAGTCCCTAGCAAAAAATTTAGACTCAATTCCTTCCTCACACAGCTGTCAATCTCTTGTAGAAGACAGAAGCAATTATTTACGGTGTGTTCACCTTACATTAGAAAACGTACAAAGCTCAAGAGGAGCACGTGGTCAGGGCAACTCCATAAGATTTCAGGGCTCAGCGAGGCTTTCTAAAGGAAGCAATATCTTCAACTGGGGCTTGAAGGGTGAAAAACAGAGATAATCCAGTCAAATAGGAGGTAGAATGGTTAAAGAATTTTGCAAGTACGGCATGGACAAAGCCACAGATGAAAGACAGCATGGTACGTTAGATGATCTGTAACAAGTTCAGCATGAGTGGAGAGCAAGAGTGGGAAGTGACAGAGATGAGGCCAGAAAACCATCCAGGACCAGTGCAGAAAATAAAATAGAGCAGGGGTCAGCAAACTCTCTGTAAAGGACCAGGTAGTAACTATTTTAGGGCTGTGCAATCTCTTGTCTCAGCTACTCAAACCTGCTATGGTAGAGCTAAAGCAACCTTAGACAATATATAAAGGAATGCAATTCATTGGCTATATGGATCAATTTGTGGAAAATCGACATCTTAACAATATTTAGTCTTCTGACCCATGAACACGGTGTATCTTTTCATTTCCTTAGTTCTTTCGTTTTACTCAGCAATGTTTTATAGTTTTCATTGTACAAGTCTTGCCATTTTTTGTAAGATTTATCTCTATTTCATATTTTAGATGCCATTATAAATAGTATTATTTTTTTAAATTTTCCTGTTTTTTGTTGCCAGTATGTAGAAGTATAATAGATTTTTATATGGTGATCGTGTACCCTGCAACATTGCTATACTCACTTATTAGTTATAGTAGCTTTATTATAGGTTCCATGGGATATTCTACAAAGAAGACCATGTTTTATGAAAATAAAATGACTTCCTTTCCAATCTGGATTCCTTTTATTTCTCTTGCTTGCCATATTGTCCTGGCTAAAACCTGCAGTACAGTGTTGATTAGAAGTGGGATTGAATAGCCTTGCTTTTTTACCTCCTCTAAGGGGGATAGCATTTAGTCTTTCACCATCAAGTATGAGGTTAGCTGTAGATTTTTTTATAAAAGACTTTTATCAAGTTGAGGACTTTCTCTTCTGTGAGTTAATTTTATATGTCAACTTTGCTAGGCTTTGGTGCCCAGTTGTTTGGTCAAGCACCAGTCTAGATGTTATTATTAAGGTATTTTTTAGATGTGATTAACATTTAAATCAGTAGACATGGAGTAGAGTGGATTGCCCCCTGTGATGTGGGTGGGTCTCATCCAATCAATTGAAGGCCTTGAGAGAAAAGACTGAGGCCCTCCAAAGAGGAAGGAATTTTGCCTCCAGACTACCTTCGGACTCACGACTGCAACATCAACTCTTCCCTGGGTTCCCAGCCTGCCAGACTACCCTGCAGATTTCAGACTTACCAGCCACAACAATCACAGGAACGAATTCCTTAAAATAAATGTCTCCATCTCCTCTCCCCCTCTCCCTCATCTTTATCATTCCTCTCCCCTTCTCCAAATACATAGAGATATAGATATCTTATTTGTTCTGTTCCTCTGGAGAATATTGACTACTATACCTTCTATTCCTAGTTTTCTATGTGCTTTTAAGAGGAATTTGGGTTTTATCAAACATTTTATCAAAACATCTTATCAAATGTTTTTTCTGCATGTATTGAGATGATCACATGTTTTTTCTACTTTAGTTTGTTCATGTAGTGAATCATATCTTTCATTTTCAAATGTTAAATCAAACTTGTATTACTGGCATAAACCCACTTGGGCATAATACTTTATCATTTGTATACATTATATTTGTCAGTAATTTTTACATCTGTGTTTACAAGGGATATTAGTCTATGATTTTCTTTCCTTATAGGGCATGTCTGGTTTTGGTGTCAGAGTAATGCTGGCTTCAAAGAATAAATTGGAAAGTATTCCTTCCTCTTCAATTTTCTGGAAGAATTTGTGTGACCATGTTAAATTTACTCATTAGTTACAGTAAGCTCTGTTTTTCATTTTTATTTTCTTTTGTAAAATGCATAGTTTTTAAAGTATACAACATGTCATTCTCAAATAAAGTTTTACTTCTTCCTTTCTAATCTTCCTGGTTTTTTTCTTCTTGCTTTATTTTACTGGCTAGAACTTTCATTTCAATGGTGAAAAAAAGTGGTGAGAGTGGTAAGTCTTTTCTTCTCCATTTTAGGGAGACTTTCTATTCTTTTACCATTATATATAATGTTAATTGCAGAATTTTCATAGATGTCCTCAACTGGGTTGGAGATGTTTCCTTGTATTCCTAGTTTCTTGGGAGTTTGTTTAAGTCATGAATCGGTGTTGAATTTTGTCACATGATTTTTCTGCATCTTTGAGGTGATACTATTTTTTCTCCTTTTTTTCTGTTAATATGTTGAAATCACATTGATTGATTTCAAAGTTTAAACCAACCTTGCATTCATAGAATAAACTGCACGTGGTGAAGATTTACTATCTTTGTTATATATTGCTACACATATTTTGCTCAAGACTAGGGTTGCCATAACAAAATACACAAACTGAGTGGCTTAAACAACAGAAATTTATTGTCTCATAGTTCTGGAAGCTAGAATTTAGCAATATGTAAGTGGAAAACTCTTTTTCCTGAGCAAGAGGCAACTACTGAAATCTCTTCTCATTTCTTTGACCTCCAAGCTTCTGCTTTCCTCTTGGTTCTTTGGGATCTTGCTCATCATACACATATTTTAGGAATTATCTAAAGAGTTGAAGGTAATATGTATGCAGAACTGTGTATGCAGAATTTCTGGGTGGGCATCTCTTCTCTGAGCCTTCCTCCTTTCTGAGGATTTTCCTGTCAATTTCCATCTGTTCCTGTCTTTTTCAATCTCTGTCTTTTCAGTCCAGTAAGACTGCAGACATTTATTTGAACTCTATTACTCTGTATGTCTCAGGAAACTGGGAAGTGCCCTCAGGGGAAAAACCACCTAAATAAGAGTATCATCTTGTTCACTTCTTTTCTTTAAAAGATTGTGTCCCATGCAGTTTCTGATGCTTTTGATTGCTTTTAATATCTTTAAACAATTTTTTTAAGTCCAGAGTTACAATAGTTATCAATAGGAGGATCAGGTGGATAAAAGTTACTATTACTGGAATGGGAACTCTAATCAATGTTCTTTTGGAAAAAAAAAAGTTTCATAATACAACCCCTCCCTGATTCCTATATATTAATTCATTATTTATTATAATAATAAATTTAATACCTTCATTATTTATTATTTAATTTTCAAAGTTTGATTTATGAACTTTTTAATTTTATAGTACCATAAATCAAAAATCATTTAAAAATAACATTCAATACTAGTAATGAAATTCAAATACATATTCTTTATTTTTTAACATAATCCCATAATTTTAACATAACATAATTTAACAAATTTTAACATAATGCTTTAACATAACACATAATTCCTTAATTCTTAACATCATTTAAAACATATTTTACAATATCATATGCAAGAATCTCCTCACTCTATGTTTTTAGTGTCATTAACATTCCTTATTTCTCGCCCCTGTTTTGTGCAGACAACACAGTAACATCCTTACATTATCCATAACTTGATGTAATTAAGAGAGGTCCAAAAATCATTCTGAATGTGGAAACATAAAAGACCAGAAACCAGACGTGGGAGAAGGTCAAGGTAAAATGGCGTGATTGCGCTGCTATTTGGCTCAATTCTATCCCCCAGATAGAAAGACTTAACTGGTGACTACCTCTCCTCTTTTCCTTCTCTCAATTTTCTACTGGTACTTTCAACTATTAAATAGACTTTTCTCAGGCCCACAATACTAAGTAGGAGATAGTTCACCACTAATTTAAGAAAAATGACTAAGGAAATAGGTTTCTCTTTAATATATAGGACAGTTAAATCTATAAATGATTAATTGCATTCTATTAATTTTTTCACCATTTATTTTTACTCTAGTGGGGGAAACACAAAATTACAGAGTGCTATTTTGACTTGCATAATACTGAGGATGAAGTTCAGCATTGCATTCCCATAAAACAATTTAAAAAGAAACTAATATTTTGCTACATTGTGCTGAGTACAGGAGATGCAAAAATGAGCTAGATATAATCCCTGACCTCAAAAAATACATGATCATTCACTAACTCATCCTCCTTCCCAAAATTGGTCATGCATATCCCTTCCTCGCCAGTCTCATGGCCAAGTCTCTAACACATATTTTATACACCTCTGAAATGACAACCTCCTTTGAGGCAGAGCATGATAGTGAAAAGAACATGAACTGTGAAGTCAGAGAGACATGGATTCAAATTTTAACTTTAGCACTTATGAAATATATGTTCTTGAGGAAGTTACTTCAACTCTCCGGGCTTAATTTCATCATTTGTAATATATGAGCATTAACACATACGTCAAAGTGATTTTGCAGGGAGTAGATGAGATAGTTCGGCAAATCTTCTGGGAAATTATCAAGGCTCGATAAGTTTTCATTTCCTATCTTCCACCAGCATTGAGAAAATGAATGTAAACATATTTTATAAATTGTAAATTAATCTACTAATTTTAATTTTAGTTTGAATCCATCAAGCATATTGCAGACAGAGTCATCTTAAATTTGCTTTAACACACAATATGACTCAAAAAGCCTGATCAGCTTTCAGTTTCTTTTCTCAGGCAGTCTGTCTCCTCTGCCTGACCTTCAAGGTCACCAAAAGTTGTTCACACCATCCCTATCCCATCATTTCTCAATGACTTCTTGAGGTCTGCTGTAATCTTTAAGACTTTCTGGACAATTTGGACAGACAGGCATACACATTCTCTCATGTCTAGACTTTTGATCTTACTTCTAGGACTTCCTGCCTCCAGAACTGTGAGGCAATAAATTTCTGCTGTTTAAGCCACCCCGTCTGTGGTACTTTGTTATGGCAGCTTAGCAAACTAATATATGTAATTTTTGAATCTTAGCTAATGTTCCCATAAGCACAGATGGAGCACTCAGGGTAGCAAAATCAAAAACCTCTACATCGACACTAGGAGACAAGCTATCCCCACAAATCTTAAAATGCTTCTAGGTGAGGATGCACACTGCAGGGACAAGACCCAGATCATCTTGTTGGGTGGTTGTGCAGGAGGAGGCAGAGGAAAAGCACAGGGACTTTTGAGAGCCTTGAGAGCTAGATAACCCCCAAATCACCAAGCTCTGGAAACATTGGAAAGCAAATATGGGAAAAACTGATTTAGGAAAGGACTTGACAGGCTCCAATTTGTGAATACAATGGAAAAAACATGGTAAGGTCATATGATGTTTGAATAGTCTGAGACCTTTGAACTCTATTAGAAAAACAAACGATCAAATCTCCTTCCAAAACCTGTTGGGGAGTAGGATTCAAATTGAGCAGGACATGGGAAATAAGGGAGGGGCAAAAAAAGAAAAGGTCATCTAATGTTGAAGAGGCCAAAAGCCATAAGATCTCAGAGAGTATGAGGACATATTTTTCTCAACACTTCACTAAGCTAACAGAAGAGGGAGGTCTAGAATCATGAAGCTAGAAAATATAATCTTAACCCACTCCTCTCTTAAGAACATAAGAAAAGTAATCTCAAGCACAAGCAATGAAAAGTATTGCAGTCAAATCACAGATAAAATTATTGTGAGGCCCGCCTGGTGGTGTAGTAGTTAAGTTCGAATCCTCCGCTTCAGTGGCCCAAGGTTCGCATGTTCAGATCCCAGGCGAGGACCTATGCACTCCTTATCAAGCCATGCTGTGGCAGGCGTCCCGCATATAAAGTAGAGGAAGATGGGCACGGATGTTAGCCCAGAGCCAATCTTCCTCAGCAGAAAGAGGAGGCTTGGCAACAGATGTTAGCTCAGGGCTAATCTTCCTCATCAAAAAAAAATATATATATATTTATATATATATATAAAATTATTGTAATAAAACTGAGATTAAGGAGGAAGTTTATGTCTCTATAGAAAATAAAGGTGCATTAGACAGACATTCCCACAAAACAGTTATCCAATCATTAAAAATTAGTACAAATAAAAATAAGAAATTTTTACAAGTTCTGAATGAACAGCTTAAGTAGGAATTATACAAACTCATAAATGTGATAACTGGACAAAAGTACGATTTGAAAAGATTGCTACAAAACTTAGAAAAAATTATAAATAAAAGAAAAAATATTTCAAAAGTGAAGACTAAACTAGAGGGACACACACACAACTGGATGAATAATGACTTAAAAGAAAGGGAAGATAGAAAGGAGCTAATGATTAAAAATCAAAATAAAATGAAGAAAGAGATAAAAGAGGATTCAAAAGAAAATGATAGATATCACTGGAAGATAGGCAAGATCCAACATAAGAAAACCAAGACCATGAAACAGAACAAACACTGAAAACACAATTCAGAAAAATCTTTCCTGAAAAGAAGAGAAGTTGAAAGTACATTTTGTAAGGCATACTGTATTATGGATAAATGATCCAGAACAGGAAACACTGAGTCACACTTAGGAAAACAACTGAATTTGAAGAAAAAGGAGTGGAAGAATTTGAGCATTTAGGCAAAAACATCAAGACACCTAAAAGGGAAAGGAAATTGGATTGTCAGTAGACTCCTTGACAGCAGCACTTTACGGGAGAAGACAATGAAGAAACATATTTAAGAAACACAATGAAAGAAAATGTAAGCCAATGATTTTTATATTCAAGCAAACTGCCATACATACATACAAGCATATTATACATCAAGCATAAAAGCATCCGTCTATTAGGAACATCAAGAACCCAGAGAATATTGCTTCCGTGAGCACTTCTGGAGGAAAATATTAGAGAACAAATTTCAAGCAACCTAAATGAATTGGGAGCCATCAGCATGACGTCTGGAAGAAACTCTTAGTGTGTATTTACCTGTAGAACTAAAACTAAATGATGGCTATAAATAAAACAGTATAGTCACAATAACTATATTCTCTAGAGGTATAGACTGCAATTATTTTATATAGAATATGAGGAGGAAGAACAGATACTAAGTGAGGTAGTCCAACAGATGGCACCCAAAAATAATTTGAACCTAATTCTAAGTTTACGTCTAAATTCCAATCTACAGGAAATACTGTAGCTAGAGAAACAAGTTAAATGACGTCACAGGAAAAAATGTTCTAAATCCAGAATTCCTCAGGACACTTGACTGACTTCTTTAACAAGTCAAAGGTGTGAAAAACCAAAGGAGAGAGGACTGCCCTACATTAAAAATAACTTAAAAGACATAATAACAAAATACAGTGAGAGCCCCTTGCTTAGTTCTTAGTTCAAATGAACTGCAAAAAGATGTTTTGAGATAATTGCGGAAATTTGAATATGAACTAGACATTAGATCATAATAAAAATAATTATGCAAGATGTGATAATGGCACTGTGGTTATGTAAGAAAATGCCTCCCCCTTTTTTGAGATGTGTATTGACATACTTAGGGGTTGAAATGACGTGATTCTGGGATTTGCTTGGGAAATACTTCAGTAACAATAATTGGGGGGCCGGCCCTGTGGCGTAGTGGTTAAGTTCGCACATTCTGCTTTGGCAGCTTGGGGGTTGCAGGTTCGGATCCTGGGTGCGGACCAGCGCACTGCTTGCCAAGCCGTGCTGTGGCGGTGTCCCATATAAAGAAGAGGAAGATGGGCACAGATGCTAGCCCAGAGCCAGTCTTCCTCAGCAAAAAGAGAAGGTTTGGCAACAAATGTTAGCTCAGGGCTAATCTTCTTCACAAAAAAAAAGAAAAAATTGGAGGACAGATGAAGCAAGTATGTCAAAATATTGATGATCATTAAAGTTGGGTGATGGATAATTTTTCATAATAAAAATTTTAAAAGAAAAATGGCACCCAAAAGATATCCACATAAAATCTTTGGAACCTGTAAATGATACCTTTTCTGGAAAAAGGATCATTGCAGATGTAATTAAGTTAAGTACCTTGAGATGAGATCATCCTGGATTATCTGAGCATGCCCTAAATCCAACGACAAGAACCTTATAAAAGACACACAGAGGAGAACAGACAGAAGAGCAAGAGGTATTGGCCATGAAGGCAGACATTGGCGTCATACAGCAAAGGATTGCCAACTGCCACCAGAAGCTGGAAAAGGCAAGGAGCGGAGTCTCTCCTAGAGCCTCTGGAGGGAGTGTGGCCCTGCTCACAGCTTGAGTTTGCACTTCTGGCCTCCAGAACTGTGAGAGAATAAATTCCTGTTGTTTTAAGCCACCACGTTTGTGACAATTTGTTATGGAAGGCCTAGGAAACCAATACACTAACTAATTTCATTAATACTCATAGTAGAACACCAGTGGGCAATGATCAAAAATTTTTTTAAAAAGAGGAGGCCGGCCCTGTGGCCTAGTGCTTAAGTTCAGCGCGCTCTGCTTTGGTGGCCAGGGTTCAGTTCCCATGTGCAGACCTACACCACTTGTTGGTGGCCATGCTGGGGTGATGACCCACATATAAAAAACAGAGGAAGATTCTCACAGATATTAGCTTAGGGTGAATCTTCCTCAGGACAAAAAAAAAGGCAGTGGAGGAGAGAATAAGGATATTTTATAAAGCCACTAATTAAAGACAACCTTTAAAACAGAAATGTACATATCAAAAGACATGGCAAAGAGAAAAAGAGAGGGAGCAAATAAAATAGACAAAACAGTGAGGACCATATGTCTTAGTGTATGACATACTTAAGTGTAAACGTAACACAAAATAATGCTATGGGATTGAAGATAAGCATAGAAATTGCCCTGATAAAAGTTAGCTACCTATTTAAAGACTGGTGTTCAGATTTGCTAACAAAGCAGAATCCAACACTATGTACATTCAGGAGTCACACCAAAAACAAAGATATTCAGAACGGTTAAAAATAAGGGGATAGACAAAGCTATAACAGGTAAATGAAAATAGTAAGAAGGCAGGGGCTATCAATCTTTATTCTTGACAAGGTGGAATTCAAACGAAAAAACACTATAGGAGACAAAGTAGAACAGTTTATAAAGCTGAGGTTTACAATTCACAATGAAGTAGCACATTAATATTTATGAAACCAATAACACAAGAAAAACTTCAGGAAGAAGAAACTGCAGGAGATTTTAGGAGAAACAGAAGTAAACTAACAGTAAGAAATTTTAACATAACTTATCAACTCAAGACAAATGAGGTAGAAAAAATAAGATCAAGATAGATATAGGCCACAAAAAACTCAATGAATTTCAAAAAACAGATATAATACAATCATCCTTTGATCACAATGCAATAAAACTAAATGTACACTTTTAAAAATTGAAAGTTTTATCCAACTGGAACTTAAATACACACTATTTTTTTTTTTTATTGCAGTAACATTGGTTTATAACATTGCAAAAATTTCAGGTGTACATCATTGTACTTCTATTTCTGCATGGACTACATCATGTTCACCACCAAAATACTAATTACAACCCATCACCACACACATTAAATACACACTATTGAACAAAGAGAAATATGAAACAAAATTACAAAATTTTTTGAAAATAGCAATAGTAAAAAAATGGGAAAGTAAAGTAATGTAACCCTTCTGGAAGGACATTTGAAACCATCGAGAAAATTATGTATACATTTACCATTTGACCCAGCAATTCAATTTCTAGGGATCAATACCAAATCCACATGAAAAGACACAAGTGAGTTCACCAGCAGTAAGGACCCTGCAGCACCGTGGCAAGCATTTATGGTAGTGACTCCCCTCAGTCATTCTTCAGAGGGATCTATGACCATTTTCTCAGGTCTCTGTACGCTAGGACTAACCAGACATTTTGAGGACTATTGGAAACAGAATCTAAGTTGACATTGATCTCTAGAGACACAAAGAATCATCATGGCCTCCCTTTTAGAGTGATGGGGTAGGGAAGCAGTAGGTAATCAATGGAGTTCTGGCTAAAGTCTAGTTTACAGTGTGTTCATTGGACACACAGAACCACCTGGGATATATATTGGGATACATATTCTACAATTGCGATAAATATTCTTAGCAATTGGAGTAACCGTTGCCATGGGTCCTTGGTAAGAGTGGTCATAGTGGGGAACACCAGTACTGTCAGAGACAATATTGCATCCTGGGGGTGGGGTGGGTAGAGAATGGTGAATGAGAGAGAGGTATAGTCCCTATCATATATATCCATTTATATCACCAATTTGGCTCCTGAAAAAACCATGGATTTGGGATAATGACTGTTGATTGCTGCAAGCTCAACCAAGTATTAGCCCCATTGCAGCTGCTCTGGCGAATGTGGTATTTTTGCTCATGCACATTAATAAGACCTTAGGTACATAGTGTGTGGTACATTGAGAGAACAGGCAAGTGACTGTGCATGTGTATTTTTATACCATTCAGAAAAAAAGGAACAGAAAAGCTTTGCATTCCCATGGAATATCCAACAAGATACAATCACAGTTTTGCCTCAAATCTACCTGGGTTAACTTGTCTGGCTCCATGTCATAATACAGTACCAAGACAGCTGAGTCAGATGGACATCCCCAGAACATCACATTGATCCATTACATCAGTGATATCACCCTGATCGGGCACAATGAGCAAAAAGTGGCTTACACACTGAAAGCCTTGGTAAGACACATGCGCTCCAGAGGAAGGAAAGTAAACTTCTATGAAAATAATGAGGCCTGCTATATCAGCAAAATTTCAGAAGGTCCTGCGGTCAGGGGCATGGCAGGACACCTTCTCCAGATTAAAAGACAAATTACCATATCTTGCATCCCCAACCACAAGGTAGGAAACACATTACCTCTTCAATCTCTTAAGGTTCTGAAGACAACACTTTCCTCACATTGGAATACTGATCTGGTCCATATACTGGGTACCAGGAAATGTTGCTATCTCTGACTAGAGCTGAGTAGATAGAGGATATGAAACAGGTTCAGGCTATGGTGTAAGGAGCCTGCTGCTTAGTCTATACAAGTTAGTAGACCTTGTAATGAAGTGGAAGTCTCAATGGTAGAAAAAGATAGTGTAGAATTGATTGCAACCTTTAGATGAATCACAGCGCAGGCAGCTGGGGTGATGGAGTAAGGTCATGCCATCTGCAGGGGAGAATTATAGACTTTTTGTAAGACAGCACCTAGAGGGCTACTGGGCCCTGATAAAGATGAAACACTTGACCATGGAACACCAAGTGGCCTTACATATGGAACCGCCTACCATGAGCTGTGTTCTAGTAGGTCTACTAAGTCATAAGGCAGGCCCAGCAGCAATCCGTAAGAAGATGGAAATGGCACATCTGGGATCAAGCTCCAACAAGGCTAAAGCACAATAATTGATAAAACTATGAAGCAGGCTTCCCGTAATCCCTCATCACCCACCATGCTCACACTGATGGCAGGTCAGACACAAACAACTGAAGAAGTAAGAAAAAGCTTGAGCTTGCTTTACAAATGGGTCAGATTGCTTCGTCACTAGCTTTATAGATGACATGGTGCAATACTGAGATTTGCTTGAAAATAATCAGGAGTGGATAGCATATAGTAATGAAGATTGGTCTTGGGTTGATAATTGTTCAAACTGTATGATGAATACATAGGAATCTATTATATCATTCTCATTTTTTGTACATTTGACATTTTCCATAATAAACAAGGATTTTTAAATGTAAATTAAAGGTGATGATAGGTGTAACAGGAAATAAGGAAGTCCTCAGAAAATTCCACAATACTGAATCTTCAATATTAAATATAATTTCTTGGAATGATATGCCACATTTTTCTATCATCCAGCCAATTAGCCTACCAAGAAATTTACAGTAATGAATAGCAGTGGACTGGAATGCTGTGGTTTCAGAGGATCATTTTGTATGTAAGGGGTCGTTTTGTGCCTATCACATTGGCAAGATGCCTACTGCTGAACTAAACTGTAAAAATGAATAATGTCTTTCTGTTCAAACTCAAAAGCCCACAATATATTTATTGTCCTGTTACTACAAAATGTTGTTTGCAATCCAGCTTCATTTGCGTTTTAGTAGAGCAA
This sequence comes from Ceratotherium simum simum, assembly GCF_057802395.1. Lineage (NCBI taxonomy): Eukaryota > Metazoa > Chordata > Mammalia > Perissodactyla > Rhinocerotidae > Ceratotherium > Ceratotherium simum. The sequence continues at coordinate 48,649,550 of NC_141918.1, read as the reverse complement.
ATTTCTTAATTATGCAGTCACATAAGTAGAATCATAGCATGTCAAAGTTCAAAGAAAATTGAAAGATCTTTTACCCTAACTCCTGAATTTTACAAGTGAGAAAATAGGATCTTTTGAAGTTTGTAATGTATTATTGACTGAGCTGAGACTAAAACCCAGAACTTCTGCCTCCCAATCTAGTGTTTCTTCTACTACCCAACCTAAAAACATGATATAAGATAGTGTCCCTTTTAAATAAATCCGTTCTGATTGTTGTTAATGCGAACTCTCCAGTAAATATTGAAGAAAGATTTGACTTCTCACACCCCTTTCTAACTCCATCTCCACTGCTATCCTAGTAGATGGTGAATGCCTTAAAGGAGCCTTTGTATCTGCTATTGTTATTAACCTTGACTCTCCAAGATCAATCACAGTGCCTGACATACAGTAGGCAGTTAATAAATGCTCACTGGAGAAATTAAGGATGTGGCAGATCTATATGTCAACAGTTGCAAAGCTTTATCTAAAAGCAAAATGATTGCCACTTTTTGTCAACGAGATCAGAGGCGATGTGATATGTTTCGAATACATAGACATAATTAGGTTAGGGGCACTATTGTTGGTGTGGGTTTTTTCTTTGTTTGTTTGTTTGTTTTGTGAAACGACACAAAACCCACTTCAAATAGTCTAGGTTGGTATATGCTGTATGCAAAGTTCTCTTGATTTATATAAGGCTCATAAAAACCCAATACCCAATTTTATTTAATCTAAGAAATGAAGAAAAATTGATATAATGCTAACATAATGTATTAAAGTTTCACAGTTCATAATTAGAATATATGCTAAAATGTCATCATTATTTCTTCCAAATAATTAAAAATTCTTTTTAGAGAGGAAAATTATTTTTTTAAAGTGCCAAAGAAATAAAAAATCCCTGACTAAATTCATTTTCATGCCTGAAACAATCTATGAAACAGTTTTAAATACTTAATAATTAATTATTGTAAAGAAATTCTTATAAGTTGTATTTTACTTGTGAGGGGAATTCATTTCTTGCTCCTATGCACAATATCTCTAACAAAGTAGAAAGTTCTTTAAGTATCAACATATTCATGTGAATCCAATAGAAACACTTTACAGCTCCGGAGAAATGAGTTATAGCAAATTAAAGAGCTGATTCTCGTGTTTATGAGGGCTTCTTAGTGCACCCTTGTGGTAAAGTAATAAGTTACAAATGCAACCTTAAAACTTCAGAGCATCAAGCCGGCTCTAAAAGAAACAACAGAGAGTCATCTCTTCCGTACTCTCAGGAAGCACCAGCCATTGCCCCACCCGGTCGTGGGAAAAAAAGTTTATTGTGAGGTTTGTGAAAAGGAAATACAAGATAAATGATTTAAATAAGAAGGTTTAGAACAAAAAATAATCTCAAATTAAGTTTATAAGAGAGGCCATTGAGAGTGATGTTCAATAATATCAACATTGAACATATATCAGTGGATTCATTTACTCCAAATCGCTTATTCAAACTTCTGTGTTCTATCATATGAGAAGATGGTATTTGGACAATGCTTTCTAGTTTCTCTCAATTTGTCAGCTCTAATCACAACTTTTGTCTTCCTTTTTTCAGCTGAACATGAGAAATCCTTGTCCTGTGCAGAAATGGATGCTGTGTTAACTGACATACTAAGTGAGATACAACACAGAATTTCATATTTTTTTTAATTAGGAAAAAGAGCACTGTGTACCTTTGAAAATAAAACAACAAAGAAAAACACTTGCAGTTGAATTTAATCCTTTGACAGAAAATTTGAGATTTCTGACAAAATTAACTTTCAAAAAAATTAGTATTACATTTCTACACACATGTACATCACAGTAAATAAAATTTGTCTGGAATACATAAATTCATATAATAAAATTCAGTCTAAAACATTTCTATTTTTCCTGATAACTTTTAGGAAATTTGCAGTTAACTCAGGAGATAATTTTATATCAAAGAGAATTGCTTGCAAAGGTAAATGGGACACATATACAGAATGTTTATATCAGTAATATATGTAATAGCAAAAATTTATAAACAATCAAAAGTACACCGACAGGCAAATGGGTGACTAAATTATTGTATATTCACAAAATGCGATAATGTCGGATAATGAATGAAAGTATTACAACACCACTAAGGAAAGTAAGCAATCTAAATTTAAGTGGGAAAAGTAAGTCCAAAAAGTTAAAATACTTCATAATATATTTTTATAAAATTAAGAAATGAAAACAATCTACTTATTAAGGATACTTAGCTAAGACTAATACATGTTTTTAAAAGCAAGATAATATCCATATATGATCCAAGATAATAGTGATTAGAAGGTGGTGAGAGGTAGGTCGGGGGCAGAAATGGCAAGGACCAGATCACTAGACATTCTAGTTTCTAAGTTGGGTGTTAGGTTAACTGCTATTATGTTATTGCTTACAAACAACCAAACTAATAAATAAGGCGTGCAAGAGCCACTGATGAGAGTACGTGATAAAACAAGGATAAATATTAATCTAATTCTGTGCCCCTGGAGTACAAACAAAGAAACAATAGGATAAAAAAGAAGACAAATTTTAATTAATATATCAATTTTTTCAAAGTACATACAAAAAAAATAACAGGTATGTAATACAGTTAGCCATTGTAGATGTTCTAAAATTTTGTAGCTCAGCCCTGAACCAAAAACTTGCCTTCTAGTGATCTATTCACACATAGGTACATGGAGGCAGAGACCACATGTCCATTGTTGATCCTTATGTGTCCTCAAGTTTAAGCACAGTACTTAGCACATAGCTGTACTAAATAATTATTTTATGACAAATAGATATATGATTCAAATATTAACCCAGTCTATTTTCAAGAAAGCTCCCAAAATTAAACACAGATAAAAATAATTTTTCCAGAAAACATCATTGTACACGTACTTTAAAGTCATTTAAATTAAAAAAAAAAACCTTTGAAGTATGTTCCAAAGTACAGTTTTACATGTCACTAATTAACAACATTATGGTTTTTTATGAGAATATTCCCTTGAGGATCTTTATCTAAAGTGTAGAAATAAGATTTTGTCCCTTATTTTTATCCTTTGATACTATTTTTTATTTTACATGCCATCTTTCTTTCTAGTTAAATAATTTCTGCTTGGTGGTTTGTAATAGGACTAGGAATTCCGCCCACCACCAGTCAAGACAAATAGCCTTTGCCTTGTTAGACACTCTGGTGTGTTACGAGAAAAAGCCAAGGCACGAGGGACCTGGAACACGAGATAGGCCATGAATATAAAAGGATTTTAAGAAGATGCCAGCTGGCCTGAAGAAGAAGTAGAAGGGCCTCTCCTGGAATAAAACTGAATGATTATGCCAACCTTGAATTGGGTGAAATCTGGCACTAATTAGAGAACCCTGGAGGAAGGCCAGACTACTCAGTAGGGGTGATGAGAAAAGGGAGCAGGTGGATTAGCTCCATTGCAAACTTCAGTCTGAAAAGGGCCTTACTTATAACTATTCAGTATAAATAGAAAGATCTTGAGAATATAAGCATGAGTAACACAATTTCATTTAGAATTTACCTAGTTTTAAAAACAAAATGTCACAAATATCCAGGATTAGTCTATTTTCAACTCTATCCTCCCCACACCAACCCCGAGTAACAACATGCTAAAGGAAATATTTATTATGTGTCTGTTATGTGCTAGGTACTGAGTTAAACCTAGAGAAAGTGTACTTTAAATGAAGAAGTAAAGGATGAGTAGGAAATAGCTAGGGGAAGGGGGCAAGGATGTGTGAACATCTAAAGATGCAAGACTATCTCATACCTTTCAAGAACTCCAAGTTAAATGTGGCTGGAGTATAGAGTGTGAAAGGAAGAATGGAAAGATACCAGATTGGAGGGATTAAGGCCAGATTTGGACAGAAGACCTCTAAACCATATTAAGCTTTTATTAGATTTTATTTTTCATGCTAAATGTTATGAGAAGCCATGAAGGCTTTCCAGCAGAGTTCTTGATTAACTATGTATTTTAGAAGAATTATTCTGGTTGCAGCAAAAGGAATTTAGTGGAAGAGAGTGAAAATGGAGGAAGGAAGAGAATGTAGGATATTAAAAATGTCCAGGGAAAATAGAATGATGGGACTTTCACATGTGGCCAAGAAGAAGTAACAGGGACTGAATTTACCCTCCTTACAACAACTAAAAAGGCAGGTAAAATATATGAAACAACATTTTTTAATACGTCATGTAAGACAGTGATCCCTGAGAGATGAGACACAAATGAGGTGATTTCTACTACTTCCCCAGCTTAGTGCCTTAAAAGAATTTCCAGGCTTCTGTGCAGGAAAGGGGTACACAGGAGGAAACTGGAAGACTCTCTGGGTGGAGAAAACAGCTGAAAATCAAGAAAGACCAAGGTGACAAGAATCAAAGGAAAGAGGACCAGTGAGAAGACAGCTTCACAGAGAGTGAACCCCAGAGAACTGTGGAGGGTTCACCTCCCATATATACATGAGTACTCGTGGGTGCATGAATGTGAGGAGACCACCTAAGGCTGAGGAAAAGAACACCTCGAATAATTAGATGGACCAGTATATGGTGCTCCCCCAGGACCAGGAATAGTGCCTGTTCCCACCAACCAACCAGATTGGAAAACCTCACAGTTCAAGGTGCTTTGTAAAGAGTACTCAGAAGGGTCCTGACTCAGTAATGGAGTAAAATTAGCCCTAAATTAAATGCTCTTCTTGTCCTGAAAAACAAATTTTAAAAACCAGAAGGGATCAAACTGTTTCCAAGTAACTTAATTACATTGAGAAAAGGTCAAGAATATTTCTAGAAATACAAAAGTATATAGCAACCAACCAAATAAAATTTATATTTTCCGTCATTCAGTAAAAAAATCAACAAGCATCCATAGAAGCAGGAAAATATGTTAGCAGAAAATCCAATCAATTGTAACTGACCCAGAACTGGAACAGATGTTAGAATTAGTAGACAGAACATGAAAACATATTCATCATTATAACAGTTCTTTATATATTCAAAAGATAGAAAGATTGAGCATGTTAAGTAGAGACATAGAAAAAAATATACATATATTAAAGTGTATTAAAATTGGGTAGTGTGATTCCTCTAGCTTTATTCTTCTTCAAAACTGTGTGGGCTATTCTGTTTCCTTTGCCTTTTTAAGGTATATTTGTCTATGTCTACAAAAAAATTCTTGCTAAGAATTTGATGGGAATTGTCTTTAATCTATAGATCAGTTTGTGGAGAATTGACATCTTTATTATGTTGAGCTTTCTAATCCATGAACATAGTTTCTCTCTCCATTTACTTAGCTCTTCTTTATTTCTTTCATCATGGTTTTGTAGTTTTTAGCATACAGATCTATTGATGGATTTTTCAAGTGTTGAACTAGCCTTGCATAGCTAGAATAAAACCCACTTAGTCATTGTGTATAATTTTTTGAAATATATTGCTGGATTGGATTTGCTAATATTTGTTGAGGATTTTTGTGTCTATGTTCATGAGGAATATTGATCTGTAGTTTGTTTTTTTGTACAATTTTCATCTGGTTTTGGTATTAAGGTAGTGCTAGCCTCAAAAAAAAAAGTGTTGAGAAGTGTTCATTCCTCTTCTGTTTTCTGGAAACGTTGTGTAGAACTGATATTATTTCTTCTTTAAGTACTTGGTAGAATTCTCCAGTGAAACCATCTGGAAATTTGTTTTCCAGAAGTTTTTAAATTACAGATCGATTTCTCTAATATTTACAGAAATATTCAGATTATCTATTTCATTAGGTGGGTTTTGGTGGTTTGTAGTATTTGGAAATTGGTCTAGTTAATTGTAAACTGCCAATATCAATCAATCCCGTGGTTTGGGTACTGTACTGTATAAGATGCCACCACTGATAGAAGCTGGATGACGGGTACATGAACCCTCTCTGTACTATTTTTGCAACTTCTAGTGAGTCTACAATTTTTTTCAAAATACAAAGTTAAATAAAAAGAAGTACATATATCTTTTTACAGTAATTGTTAATAATTTGTTAAATTGTACAAATTAATTCAACTATTTATTTCTATGAGAGAATTTCTACCATATTTGTTTCCTTGATCGCAACCCTTTCTGGTTTGAAATGGCAAAAAATAAAAATAACGAAATAACTCTCAGTCTTTTCTATCCCCAAATTAATCAAGTAGAAAAAACCTCTCAATACCACTGTCTGTACTCACTTCTTGTAGGTAGTATACCATATAATCGTGTTAGTTAAGCTCTTTCAGATTGGAAGGAATCTTTTAGGATATGCTGATATTATCTCAGTTGATAGGGATTTATTTTAATTATAACCAGTATTCCCAAGCCTTAACAGACTGTGATTTTCAAAAATGGAGAGATATTTAATTATGAGTCATCATCCTCTCTCCTATCTGCCTAAGCAGGAAATAAGCTCCCCTCAACTTGTTCTCCAGGTTTTTAACTTTTTTCTGGAAGTGTTCAAAGGATATTTCTCTTGTACTTAGAAACCAGCCTGCCAGCTGCAGTCACCGCGTCACATTTATACTCATCTTCAGCTCCCGCAAAAGTTCTTATCCCCTGACTGCAGAAGCCCTTGGAAAAGAGTCACTGCCTCTAGTCATGAAACTCCAGTGCCCCAAGCTGTAGGACTCTAAAGGATTGGGAGGATGCTGTGTTCAGTGCAGATGTGGGAAGAACTTCTTCACTAACTTTGGGCTCTGCTTTGTCTATGAGCATAGATCTTCTCTGCAGGGCCCCCAGACTCACGGCACCTACACAAACAGTTCCATTAAATTTGGTCACAATCTCTTGCCCTAAATACCACACAGCTCTTTCAAAGTGCTGGAGGAAACTATGTCTCTTTATTCTAAGACCTTTTGCTGAGTTTAATTCCCTGTTAAAGAGTAAGGGGACCAAAACCAGAAGAACATTCTCTCTATCCTCTTTCTCTCAAAAAAATTCCTACCTGTAACTAAAATTCTTCCCTTCTTCTCTAGTTAAGAAACAAAGGTACTTTACATATGTGGATACCGACATACGTGGTAGGAAGAACTAGAGACAGTGTTAGCAGCATCTTTGCACCATCTTAGCTAGTCAAAAGTTTCCTGTTCTAAAAAGATGAAGGGGAAGAAAGGAAAATATGAACAGCAACAGCCAGACCTCATACACATTGCAATATAGTAGTAGCTCTGGTAGAAAATCAGATGCACCTGACTCTCACTCTTCTGCCGAAAGTGAGTGTTTTGAGCCTAGGACTTAATCATTATGATGAGCTAGCAACATTTCATCTCTCCATCCTGTATTCATGAGATTAAAGACTCCTTCTCAGTATGTCTGATATTCAAATGCCCTAAGAGAAAGTCTGGAATTGTTCATTTTATTGTTGTTATCCCTGTTTGGCAGAACTCATCAGGCAACTGACCACCCATCCTTGGGTCAGGCACTCACCTCTGACGCAATCAGCCATGGGAAACTATGCCTAGACAAGCTCTTAGATGTGCCAGGTTCCCAGAACGTAATAGATTCTTCTTTTATAACTGAGATCTTGGTAGCAGATGGTCATGTTCAATGTCTCCAGTATCTTAAATAAATACAAGAAGACTGTTAAGCCCATGCATTGCTGGCACAAGCTTTGGAATCAGACAGACCAAGGTTTCTATCCTGTGTGCCTCTTACCTCCAAATATAGGCCTGATACCTATGTCTTGCTATGTAAATATTTGTTGATTGAATGAAATGATTTAATCGATGTCTCAGTTTTTTTATCTTTAAGATAAAAATAAATATTAGTAGTACGGTTGTTATAGACTGAATGTTTGTGTCTCCCTTAAAATTTATATGTTGAAATTCTAAAGCCTAATGTGATGAATTGGGAGGTGGGGCCTTTGGGAAATAATTAGGTCATAAGGGTGGAGCCCTCGTGAATGTGGTTAGCGCCCTTATAAGAAGAGACATGGAAGCTTCCTGCCTCACTGTCTGCTCCCCACCATTGGAAGATACAAGGGAAAGACAGCCACCTACCAGCCAGGAAGCGGGCCCTCACTAGACACGGGATCTGCCAGCACTGTGAGCTTGGACTTCTCAGCATCCATAACTGTGAGAAATAAACGCTTGCTGTTTAAGCCACTCAGTCTGTGGTATTTTGTTATAGCAGCCCAAACTGACTAAGACCACAGCTAACGCATAACTAGCATTTGGGAAGTAGTCAGTGAGTGATAAATACATTATTAATAACTAGCTGCTAGTAGGTGCTACAAGAAAAAAGGATATCAAAGTCAAATAATAATCACAGATCTTTTTGGAGCACTTACATTAAGTACTATTCAAAGCACTTCACATATATTACTTCAGTCAATCCAAACAAGAAACCTATGAGGCAGTTATTATCATCCATCTCTTCCTTGTAGGTGCTGGAACTGAGAAACAGAGAGATTGAGTAATTGGCCCAAGGTCACACAGCTGGCAAATGGCAGAGTCAGGATATGGTCTTGAGTTGTCTGACTACAGACCTTGAGCTCCTAACCAATGCACTAAAACACCTTTCAAACAAACTTGGGAATTATTGTGCCGAGCAGATTTCTTCAATGGGATAATATGAGAGAGACTATTATGTCTAAGCATGTTAAATCTACAACATGAGATATAGTTTATATTAATTGTATTGCATTAATTAGGCCATAAAACTTTTTGTGTTATCATGAATCATCCCACAGGATATTCTGGGGGCATGCTTTGGGAAAGATTGCTCAAGGTAAGAAAATTCATCCCATAAAAATCAGTCTCATTATTCCTTTACAATCAATTTCCAGTTATGAAATTCCTAAAGTTTGAAAGTGGGGGAATTTTACGCATGGCACCAGCATTGTCCCTTTACATCTTTCACGTGGAGAATACCTACGTGAGTTGACACAGAAACCAGTAAGAGGTAAAATTCCAGGAAGCTAGCACTAGAGGCTTCATTGTTTGTTTGTTCATGTATTTGTTTGCTTCAGAAGCATCCAGAAAGATTCTGTGGTTTGATACGAAGAGAACATTCCAAGATGGCATGAGTTCTATTATCACCAAAAAGGACATAGGGAAGGGTCATGATATCACGTCCCAGAGATGGGGACAATAATGCCAGGTTTGGGAGGGAGAAGGAGAGAGTGAAGTTCCCTCAGAATGATATGTTTAAATATGAGAGTAAGCTTAACATGCTCAAGGAATACATAACCCCAGTACCAGACCGGTAGTGACTGTGTAATCTAGGACAGTGGGATACTTGGTTTTCTCTGCCAATGCTTATGAGTTCACGAAGACAATACAGATCTACTGATCATGAAGATTTAGAATAGATGTGTCATCTGTAAATTTGATCTTTGTTGCACATAATCTTCAATTAGAATTTCTCATGAGAATCAGAGTTTCTCACAGCTACCTTTCAGGTATACAGTGGAGAACCGGGGCATAGTGCTTCTGTGTTCACAAATGTTCTGGAATGCGCTCCTGAGTCCCACTTCCACTGAGGAGAAAGCACTGGATGATATGAGGGTAAAGGAGGAGGTGAATGATGAAGGCAAGAGAAAGATAAACGGGCATGTGGGGCAGGAAGCGATAGTGCTGGTGTGACTCCTGGGGTGTCCAGGAGGCATAATTTCATAACAGGACCTTTGTGTTTGACTCTCTTCAGTCTTTTTCATGATCTCTCTTGCTCCCCCAGGAACTGCTTTCTTTCAAGCCCTTAACCAGGTAAACTCTGTTTTCTCAGGTTTAAGTGAAGCCCGAGGGAAACGAGCAAATTCAGAGGGACAAACTATAGTTCTGTTTTCTCACTGATAGAAATTGTGGTAAACTTTGTGACAACTTTTTCCTTTTGTTAGGATTCTAGGTTTTTTGACATAAAATATGCAAATACAATAAAGCAATATTTTTAAAGATGGCAATATTGATACTAGGCTAATAATTCATATTAGCATGGTTATTAATATTATAAAATTTATAGGTCATATCAATTCATTAAGAGCATATGTGTTCTATGTCTGTATGTCACTTTTAAAATTGTATCAGAATTAATCTAATCTTTATGAACATGTGACTTCATTGAAGTTAGAGAAGGTCTTACTTAACTTTATATCCTCAACACATAGAATGTGCTATACTGCAGATGCTAAACTCAATAAATGTTTGTAGACTGAATAAATTAATAGATGATCAAAGTTAAACAAATCCTTCTAGAGTCAAATGAACAATTTCTCTTTTTTCACATATGTCTCCTGCTTTTACATAAGGTTTTTAATATTTATATTTCTTTATACAAGCTTGACTTCAACTGTGGCTTCCATATGTGAATTTCTCATATCTCTGTATAATATCTTGTTACATTCAGTCTCAAAAGTTCATATTTTTATTGGAATTTGTTTTATTTACTTAGTTCAGTTCAATATCTTCCAGAAGTTACTCAGTCTTCAAAAATATACTTTCAGGGGTTGGTCCCATGGCATAGTGGTAAAGTTCTCCTGCTCCACTTCGGCGGCCCAGGGTTCATGGGTTCGCGGGTTCAGATCCCAGGCGCAGACCTACATACCACTCATCAAGCCATGCCATGGCGGCATCCCATGTACCAAATGGAAGATAATTGGCATAGATGTTAGCTCAGGGCCAATCTTCCTCACCAAAGGAAAAAAAATATATATATATATATATACTTTCATTGCTGTAAAATTGAATCAAACCAAATTCTCAATTCTTTATGTAGATTGTTTATCTTAAACCCTTAGATTATATTTAACATTTATAAGTTTAAAGTTATTAATATTTGAATTTATACCAATTTTCATACTAATAGCTCAGATATACTAGATATTCATCTACAACAGAGTATAGAGAAAATAAAATTGCTTTAATGAGGAATAATTTCTTCAGATTAATCTTTTCTTGTCCATCAAATCTAAATATTGCTAAACAACTACATTTAGAATAATATGTAGTTTACCAAAGTGAGGTTAAATTATATTTTTTAATGAAAGAAAATATTTTTTAGATTATGACATGTTGAAAACATAAATATACATAACCTTATATTTCTATTTTTTATCATAACATACATAATCAGTTACAAGAAAAGACAGATAGAGGCTATTGTGCTAGAAGATTCTAAAGTATATTTCAACTTGCTAACGTTAAACTGTTATATACTTTCTTAAGCATAAGCAAAGACATGAATGGAAGAGAATAGCAAGTCCAGATATAAACAGATATAAATATACTTAAGAATTAACTTTATGATAAAGTTGGTGTTTCAAGTCAATGAATAAAGATTTTAGACAGTGCTTTAAGAATTCATTTACTACCTAGAAATTAAAGAAGTTAGATCTTTATCTCATACCATAAGCTAAAATGATTTTTAGGACATCTGCTTCTAAAAGGTTCTGATCACAGTTCTGACATGGGTATGGGGATGGTCTCCATACATCCAACCAACAGTTCTTGACACCAGCCCGGATGTCCTACAATTTAACTCAATCCCGATACTATCTACCCAGAGATAGCATCAGATTCTACAGGTTAAGGACTTAGTCCCACAAGACTGCTCCCCCTACAACCCCATTTCAGATGCCAGTTGCAAGCTCAAGTTATCACCTGTGCTTTTAAGCAACCAGCCATGGATTGGAGGTTCCAAACACCTCCTCCTGGGGTTCAATTAATTTGCTATGGAGCTCACAGAACTCAGAGAAACATTTTACTTGCTAGATTATTGGTTTCTTATAAAAGGATGTAACTCAGGACTAGTCCGATGGAAGAGATGCATAGGGCAAGGTATAGGGAACGGGCATAGAGCTTCCATGTCCTCTCCAAGAGCCACTATCCCAACACCTCTACGTGTTCACCAACCTGGAAGTTCTCTGAACCTCATCCTTTTGGGTTTTTATGGAGGCTTCATTATATAGGCATGATTGATTAAATCACTGGCCATTGATGATTGAACTTAATCTCTAGCCCCTGGCCCCTCTCCCCACCCAGGAGTCAAGGGGCTGGGACTGAAAGTTCCAACCTCTAAGCACATGGTTGGCTCCACTGGCAACCAGCCCCCATCCTTATGTGCATTCTAAAAGTCACCTCATTAATATAACAAAAGACACCTTCATCACTCTCACCATCTGAAAAATTACAAAGGTTTGGGAGCTCTGTGCCAGAAAAGGGGACGAGGACCAAATATATATTTCTTTTTTCTTTTTCTTTTTCATTCTTTATTTTTTTTATTGAGGTAACATTGGTTTATAACATTATACAAATTTCAGGTGTACATCATTATATTTCAACTTTTGTATAGACTGCATCGTGTTCACCACCAAAAGTCTAGTTGCCGTCCAAATGTATATTTGTTATTACAAATCACAATATCACAACTTCTGGCCAAGATGGAATAACAAATATCCAACTAGTTCTTTCAACATCAACAACCAGAAAATGGGACAAAAATACATTAAACAACTGAGAGGTAGGAAACAAGCCAGTGAGCCTTATATTGTCTTGGATTTTTATCTGGAAACACAGTCCAGACCTCAGTTTATGGAGAAGATCTCAAAGGGAGCACAATGATTTCACTGAATGAAAGACTGAAAATCTGGATTCAGGGAGGTCGAGGTGGTTGGAAATTGCAGGGAAGTATTCTACAGATGGGGGATCTATACAGAAAATGAACTCCAAAAATATGTACAGTGATAACCCTGATTCTTTGGCTGAATATGTGGGAAATTTGTATATTAAATACTTAAAAACATTGCTGGGCAAAGTTTTAAACCATCTAAAAAAATTGGAGAGATATACTGTGTTCATGAATCCGCAGACTTCATATTGTTAAGACAATTCTCTACAAATGATCTATAGCTTTAATACAATTCCAATAAAACAAGTAGGCTTTTTGTGATAACTACTAAGATGTTTCTAGCATTATATGGAAATGCAAAAGATCAATAATAGCCAAAATAGTTTTTAAAAAGAACAAAGTTGAAGAACATGCATTACTTGATTTCAAGAATTAATATAAAGCTACAGAAATCAAGACAATTTGTCATTGGTGTAAGGATCAAGCTATGGATCAAAGGAACAAAATACAGAGTACTGAGTAGACCTACACATGCCTGGTTAATTTACTTTTGACAATAGTGCCAAGGTAATTTAATGGGAAAAATGTAGTCTTTTCAATAAATGGTGCTAGAGCAACTGGATATAAATATGGAAAAACATAAACCTTGACCCTTACCTTACAGCATACAAAAAATTTAGCTCAAAGTGGATTGTAGATGTAACCATAAAACCTAAAAATATAACATTTTTATTAAGAAAACATAGGACAAAAATCTCTGTGATTCTGGAATAGTCAAAGATAGCAAAAAAAAAAAAAAAAGCATCACATTTAAAAAATTGGTAAATTGGACTTCATTAAAATTCAAAACTTCTGCTCTTGAAAAGACACTGTAAAGAAAATGGAAAGACCATCCATAGATGGAGAGAAAATGTTTTCAATATGTATATTTGGAAACTAACTTGTATCCACAATGTATAGAGAACTTTTATGACTCAATATTGAAAAGACAAAACACATCCCCACCAAAATAGGCAAACTACCTAACCAAGTACCTCACAAAAGAAGACATAATAGTGACCAATAACTACATGAAAAAAAGGCTCAATGTGATTAGCAATCTGTTAAATAAATTAAAACCACAAGAAGTGACCACTATACTATAGACTGGATGTCTGTGTCCCTCAAAATTGATATATTGAAACCTAATCCCAAATGAGATGGTATTTGGAGATGGGGCCTTTGGGAAGTGATTAGGTCATGAAGGTGGAGCCCTCGTAAATGAGATTAGTGCCCTTATAAAAGAGACCCCAGAGAGCTCTCTTGCTCTCTTTCTGCCATGTGAGGGCATAAAGCAAGAACACAGCCATCTATGAACCAGGAAGCAGGCTTTCATCAGACACTGAATCTGCTAGGAATTAGATCTTAGACTTCCCATCCTCTAGAACAATGAGAAATATGTCAGTTGTTTAAACCAGACAATCTATGGTATTTTAGTTATAGCAGCCCAAAGTGACTAAAACACACTACCTCCCCATTATTATGATTAAAATAAAGAAGACTAACAATACCAATTGTTTGTAAGGATGGGGAGCCCCTGGAACTCTCATACACTGCTGGTAGGAGTGTAAAATGATTTAACCATTTTAAGAAACTCTTTGGCAGCTTTTTATAAAGGTGTACACATTCCATACAACTTATTAATTCCATTCATAGTTTTTTATCCAGTAGAAGTGAAAACATGTGTCTACATAAAGACTAGTATATGAAGATTCTTAGCAGCTTCATTCAAAATAGACATAAAAAGTCCATCAGTAGATAAAAGGATAAACAAATTTTGGTATATCCATGTAATGGAATACAGCTCAACAACAATAAAAATAATGGACTACTAAGAAATATTTAGCACAACAATTTTATACTAAGCAAAATATTCAGACACAAAGAGCATATTGTGTATGACTCTATGCAGGACCAATCTTATTTATATAGTGACAAAAAGCATCAGTGTTTGCCTTTGGTGAAAGGTGAAGAAAAGGAGAGACTGTTAAAAAAAAAAAAAATCCAAAACTTGGAAATAGGCAAATGGATGATTGCATGTCCTTTCACTGTCATACCAGAGCCTTATGTAGTGGTTTATCTAACAAGGATTATCTAACCTTTAGGGACATGTACGTTTGATTATAGTATTTTGCAACTCTGTAAGGGTAGGTGTTGGCGAGTAGAAAACTGATAGAAAGCAGATGATTCTGTTTCTGTAGCAATGCAGATTAATTTTGTCCTGTAGAGATGCAAATGATTTTTATGCCATAGAAAACCTTACATAACCCATAGGGCATTGAAATGTTTTGTATGTAATTTAGAAATCTTAATCTAGCATTCTTTCTTTCCACGGCTATAAATAATTCTATCTCTGTAGCTTTTTTTTTTTTTTTTTGGTGAGGAAGATTGGCCCTGAGCTAACATCTGTTCCACTCTTCCTCTATTTTGTATGTGGGTCAGCGCCACAGCATGGCTTGATGAGTGATGCATAGGTCTGTGCCCAGAATCCGAACTCGCCAACCCCGGGCTGCCGAAGCAGAGCACGTGAACTTAACCACTACACCACTGGGCAGGCCCATATAGGATTTTTTTTTTTTAAATAAGCTTTACCATTCTGTTGGTTCCATCAATAACATGTTAAATACATCTTTGATACAAACCATTTTTTAAAAATAGCCATCCCGAAAGATTCTTGTGGGCTAAAACATTCAGATTATCACCTCATCCCTACTGCTCATCACTGTAAACGTACCTGCCCTGTCTCTGGTCCTGTTTAAGCACTGAGACACAGTTTCTGTCACTCTGGATCCCATCATCCCTAAGAAAATCAGGGAACCTATCTCACTGGCAGCCCCTCTGTGATCATCACTAGCCTATAGAAGACAGTCACCACAAGGCTTTTCAAGGACACTGGTGCTCAATGCCTTAGTTAAGCGAGGATCCTTTAGGTCTCCTAAGAATATATAATGATTGGGGAATACTCAGGTCATACAAAATAAGTATTCCAAAACTCCTACTTCCTTAAACTTTTAGATTCCTTCCTTTATATTATGCTAGGGAAGTTCTGGGTATCAACCTCTTTCAGCCAAAGTTTCAATCACCAACAGAACAAATTATTAAAGCCATTTCCAGCTGCTCAAGTTAACATATAAAATCTTGAATATCTGGTAAATTTACCCATTTCAAAAACACTTGTCCATTGTAGTGTTACATTGTGCCCTCCTTCGTCTAATACTCTTAAAATACACTCCCACCTCTATTCCTCAGGTATCTGCAATATGTATTAGAAAAATCTCACAACGTTTTTGGTACATGAGCTATTTACTCCCTGTTCAGACTTTGTGCCTGCCCCTCTGAAGAACGCTGATAAATGATCATTGTCCAGTGGCAACAGAGGGTGCTTGAGGTGTGTGGTAGGCAGGATAATGGCTCCCCAATGGTGTCCAAGTTCTAGTCCCCAGAACCTGTACCTATGCTACCTTTCATGGCAAAGAACTTTGCAGATGTGATTAAGTTAAGGATCTTGAGCTGATCATTGTGAATTATTCCAGTGAGTCCAGTGTGATCACAAGGCTCCTTAAAAGTGGGAGAGGGAGCAGAAGGGGCGGTCAGTGTGGTGAGAGTGAGGAGGACTCGACCCCCATTGCTGATTTTGAAGGTAGAAGAAGAGGATCATGAACCAAGATACACAGGCAGACTCTAGAAGCTGGAAAAGGCAAAGAAATGGATTCCCTCCTAGAGCCTCCAAGAGGGAATACAACCCTGGTGACACTTTGAATTTAGCTTGTGATTAAGAATATGAATTTATGACTGTATAATTTTCTCTAACAGAGTTCAGCAGCCCATGTATAGGTGCAATGAAGAAGCCAATTAGATTAACATAGGCTTGGTATTCTATAAGCTGAGGTGCCATATTTTGGGGTAGCATGTCCTGAACCCCATCAGCATCCTAAGCAAATGACCTTTAACTTGACCTTGCTCATGAGCTCATTGCAAAGCCCCTACTAGGGCCTGCCCACTTTATGAGCCTTGTTCTCCTGTCTTTTCACCAATTCAGTAGCCTTCCAATAAATTATTTTCTGCTCTAGTGATCCAGAAGCAGTTTCTGTTACTTGTAACCAGAATTCCTGATGGATACAGTCATATTTTGCCCAGCAGATAGGATGGAAGGGGAATTTAATATGAGATTGAAAAGACTGGAAAGAGAGTAAAGGAATACACCAAGACATCTACCTGCATAAGAATGCATGCAAAGGCAGAAGCAGGAGGAGGAGGAAAATTAAGATTCCAGTGAGAGCAAAGAAAAGCTAAGATGAGAGGAAATGAGTGAAGAAGTTGGTGTGAGAAGAGGTTGTGCACAGAAATTGTAATTTTGGCTTGGATATTTCAGAGGCAGGTAAGTCCTGGGTGGTACAAATTCCTAGGCTCTGTGACTGAGGGAATGAAGAAAAGTGGAGCTGAGAATGCATGAAACTGAGAAGTTGGAACGTTGCGAAAATCACCCACATGTTTGTTGCAGTAACCAAGGACGGTACAGGAATATGGCATAAAATGGAAAACTGTCATCCGTGTATAAAAGTCTTCAGTGAACGGGAGGGAAAGATTGAGAAGGCTGTTCATGAAAGAAATGAGAAAATGGCTTGGAGTCAGGGAGAAGGTATTGAAAACAGCAGGGTGTTGGACGTGACACTGGAGGAGTGCTAGCTTGTAATCCAAAGAGGACAGTTCTGCTTCCTGATGACAGTGTCGTGGGACAGAAGAGAAGTGTGCTCAGAAGATGCAAATAACTGAAGCAAATGCTCAGCTGAAAAATTATACATCTCAGGTATGAGTTAAACATAAACTTTTAAAAAATTTTGAAAACATTCCTGCTTTTGAAACCTGAAAATTTTTGGTTTTGTGGCTTATTTTCTTAGAATAAGTGGTGCTAGGATCCCAGCATGTAGGATATTAATATAGCACACAAAATATTGTGTCATTACTGGAAATGTTTGCCCCCTGGTACACCATTGTATTTTTTAAATTACCATGTTCTTTTTATTGCTAGTTTCCCCTAGCAATAAAATATCCTGGATTTTATGAAATGCAGACATAAAAATCAAAAATCATATATCCAAGGAAAAAATCAGTCTACTGTACAAATTTTAAGAATTATTTTTATATATTATTTTTAATTTTTATTAAATACCTTTTTCTAATCATGCTTTTTGTCTAATAATTGTTTTTTGTCAGTGTAAGAAGTATAGGTATAGTAAGAGGTCCTAGATTTCTCTTTTCTACACTCAAGACCCAATAAACACAAATACGTTCCTGCTAATTAAAAGGGAAAAATTAAATCAATTTCATTTTCAGCATTTAAACATTTAGTACTGATTTAATACCTAACTAAGGAGAGGAAACTCCCCTATTTCTCTTACACTGGCAAACAGGTAGTGAAGTCAGGAACTCAGAGGTAACATTGACATTCTTTTAAGCGAGGGTTCTTTTAGGCGACTCCTAGTCCCTAAAGCCACTTAAGTAGTCATTGTTTCTGCCTGTCAAGCAAGATAGTTTTTAGACTCTGTGAATATTTCCCTAATAGCTCCACCAATCATTTTTATCTCTGGTGCCAACCTGAGATTTCATTAGCAAGTGTGAAAAATGCTCACGAAGTAACATAAAGAAGCACTCAACCAATTCAGTCTTTTGGAGGAGATTTTACTTATATCCAGTGAGAATTGTTACACTACTAGGGAAGACTCTAGAAATCACCACTTTCCTAATATTATTTTTTTTCCTCTCAATCTGTGGTAATGTCTATTCCTCCAGGTTTTGAGGTCAAACTCATGAGGTGATCTTAGCTTTTCTTCCTCTCACAGTCCCTATCCAAAGCATCAGCAAAGCCTGTTGGTTTTACCTTTGTATTGAGAATCTGACCTCTCTACAGATCCCACATCAGCCCACACATCATCATTTCTTGTCTGTATTATTTTGCAAGCCTCCCAATGCATCTGCCTGCTTCTACATTAGTTCCACTTGTCTATTCTTTATCCCACACATAGCATCTTTTCAAACATAAACCAGATTATGCCCTTCCTCAACTCAAAACCCTCCGGTATATGCCCATTTTATGGAGAAAAATATCCAAAGTCTTCATTAAGGCCCACAAAGCCCTACATGACCCAGCGGCTCCGGACTACTTCTTGGACCTCATCTCCTCTCACTCTCCTGTCGCAGTGCACCAGCCACACCACCTCTTTGTAATCCCACAAACACACGAAGCAAGCTCCTTCCTTGGCCTGAAATCTTCTACCTCAGATATTGCCCTGGCTCTCTCCTTCACTTAATCTAGTCTGTACTTTGTTACTTCATCAGGGAGGTATTCCCCAACTAGCTAAAATAGCATCCCTGTGAATTTCTCTGTCCCCTTCCTTGCTTTATCTTCTTAGTAGCACTTATCACCAAACACACACTTATGTAGATATACATATACGTATGTAGACATGTAAATGTGTTTATTTAGACATATATACGTGCGTGTGTGGTACGTATATATATATAAAATCTTCACCAACCAGACTATAAAACTATAAGTTCCAACTAGACTGTAAGTTCCACAGGAGCAAAGATTTTGTTTTATTGGCTGCTCTGTGCACATGAGCTAGGACAATGTCTGCCACATAGTTGGCACCTAATGAATATTTTTAAAATATTAATAAATTAATGAATTATTAATAATTAAAAATAAATAAATCTCTACTAAAAAGAATATAATCCTGATAAGAGTTTATATACATACATGTTTAATAGATAAAAGAAAGTCTGAGACGTAACAAAAAATAAGAGTTATCTTTCAGAGATCAGACATTAAATTGAGGGACATAAAAGAATTTACATTTGAGTATATGAACGAAAGAGGATGAATCATTTTGATCTGACTAGATGGTTTCTGAATTGAAACTCCTAAAGATTCACCCGAGAAGCAGGTGCCATGAGCAGAGACTGACAGATCCCAGCTGCATAACGATGCCTCTTTTTATCTATTTGTGCCAAGTACCAGACAAAGTATGTGCACCATCGCTGTCTGCTGTCCCTTGAGATGATCCTCCTAGTTAAAGTACTGTCTGAACTTACGAAATTAGGGAAACCACAATATGGAAGTGCAAACCAGACTGGTTGGATGAATTAATCAAACGTAGTGACTAGGGCAAAAGCTCTGACATTTTTCATCCTTGATTAAACATCCTAACAATATGTCCCCAAACCTAAAATAATCAAAGAAGACAAAATCTGCTTAAAGACTGGTAAAACTGTATTGAGTGTGCAGGAAGCATCAAACTAAGAATAACTCAGGCAATTCATATTTGAGTATTTCTCTACCAGAGACTCTCTGTTTTACAACAGTTACAGGAAATCAGTTAAAAAAAAAACAAAAGAACAGTTAAAGAATCCATGTGCATTTGTGAACTGAAGTGATAAGTCATTACTGACACTAAGATAATTTTAAGAGGGGTGTGGTAAAACACTATGTATTAGAAAGAGCACTGCATTTGAAAATGGGAGACATGGGTTTCAATTCTAACTCCTTACCTAATTTTCTGGACAATGTTGGACAAAACTGACTCTCAATTGCCTCATTAAAAAAAATGATATTAGACACAAGATCCTTAAGGAAGGGAAAAGGATCTCAGAATTATTTGGAGGACTTTGTCAAACTACCCATGCCCCTCTAGTCTCCCAGTCCTTCACTAAGATGCTGAAGCCTTTTGGGAACCACTCCAGCAGTTACCTATAGGAGTTGGTTGTTTATATCAAGTGTGTTGAGGAGAGAGGGAAATGGTTGAGGACCACAGGAAAAACAGTCCCTTTCAACTCCAAAATCTGATTTGTTGTACAGAAATAAACCACAGATAAGTCTTTAGAATGCACAAAATCATCAAGAAGATATCCATGATTATCAGTGTTCCTCTGAAAATTGTCCATAGTTGGTAACTACCTTCCTGGTTTACACACTCCAATTACAATTATTTCCTTAAATTCAATGTAACCATTGTTTCTGCTATAATTTAAAAATCTCTATTATCCCACAAAAATAAAATGTGTGCTTAAAATACTCATAAAATTCCTCTTATTTTACTTGAAAACATTTCATAATTCCTCTTCCTATCCCCTCTTCTAAAAATAATATTCTCTGAGAGGATCAATCTGAAATCTAAATTTATAGATGAAAGGATTACCATTAGTCCCAAATGCAAAAATTCATCTAGTCAGATGAATACTTTAGGTAGCAGTTTATTTCTTCTTAATTCCAATTATATTTTAGTTTATTTCCTGATTTACTGCTTACTTTAATAATGGGGAAGTTGTGGTATTCAATAAATATGTGTGATCTGGAGAGGAAAAAACACTGGTGGTGTAATTTTGTGGGATTAATGGCTGGTTTTAATTATGATTTTATTATGAATTTTTTACTAATTTTTTAGAACTCAAGACTACAAGTGATCATTTGAAATTTTAAAATATTCAAATAAAATCTTTATAAATATTTTTAAATAACAACACCAAAAAAAAAAGTTTTCAATTACAGTTAAGACCAGGTAACTAATAATCACAAAGTCTATAGGCTAATGATACCAAGAGGCAGGAAGTGCTCCTCCTAACATAAGTGTCACTAGCAGCCACATTGCTGGGCTGTTTTGAAGACAACAAAATTCTTCCTTGCCTTTTGGAAATATCTTTGTCTCCGGTTGGAAATTTCCATTAACAGAATCATTCATTTTGGATTATGACATTCACTCCAAAAGACCACTATTACCTTGGGCACGTGTTACGCAAGAGTTGAAAATTCTGGGATTGAAACACTATTATTCACTTACAACACAGCTTAGTTTTGTCCATTTGCTAATAGTCATCTTGAAAAACAGGAAGAAGAACACTCAGGAAATTACCCTCATGAGAGAAATGGGGTTCAGAAAAAAGGTCTTCAGTACAGGAGACAGTCCAAGGAAGCTAAACCCAGAAAGTGTTCAACAGTGGGGCTTTGGGTATCCTAGTTGGAATGTGAGTAGGGTTGGCAGACGCTATACAGGACATCTAGTTAAATTTAAGCAAACATTGCAATTTGGAACATACTTTAGTATGTATTATTTAGTAAGTCTGGCAACCATGGTATGAAGGCAGCACAACTTTGGGGTAAGTGGTTTGAGAAAAGGACTGTTGTCTATTGTCTTCTTGCCTTTGGATTTATTCTTGTCTGCAGCTACAACTAAAGGGAAAAAAAGCTTCAGAATTTTACGGTGCCCACAGAAACGGTTTTGCTTTTTCTCTGTGGAGATTCACCCACGTTATTACACTCTTCATACATCAGTTCCTCCACTGCGTGCATAGTATGTGCAATATATTGCACCAGGCATGCACTATGACATAAAGAATGTAAGAAAACTCCTTCCTTTATTGAACTTACACTCTTGTAGTACAGCTAGCACAAGTGTATAAACTTACAATAATAGAGCACAGAACATGGTAAGTGTCATAAAAGGAGAACTGAAAAGTACTGGAGGGTTTCAGAGGAAGAAAAATAGTATTTCCAGACTGTGCTGGTGAAAGGCTAAAAGCTTTCTGAAGGCCTTAGAAGCGACTCTGTTTTCTGTCAATATGGTGCACGAGATATCATCCAACCACAGAGCACCTAGAAATGCTGGATAAAATATAGAAAACAAGCTTTTATAAGCAGAGTTTAGCTCACTTGAGGATAAGAGTATTCCCAATGGTTGCTAGAAGGGTGAGTGAGAGAAGAAAAAAACAAAAAGAGAAAGTGTTGACAACCTGCATGGTATGCTAAAACCTAAGGATGATTCTTCATGAAATATTTACTGATTCTAATGAACTAGAGGCTTGGATTTTCAAGCACAGATGAAAGTAAGAGACAAGATCTTGGACATAACCATAAGCTGGACCAATGCCGGACTGTACTCTTAGTAAAAAGGTCTAGTAGGAAAAAAATTGGTTAGCAAACACAGGCAATAGGGATAATTCTGTCTCTCCAAGCAGAAAGCGCAATACTAGATAGTTGAAAGAATTTCTGCTTCTAAGTAGGATGTAGAAGGATGCAAAAAACATATGCTTTTCATGGTAACCACAAGAAAAAATGACAATAAATATCTAGTATTCTATGGGACTATCAAAAGTTGGTGGATTCATGGAAGCCTTGAGAAGCTAAATCCCAGTAAGAAATGAATCGTACATAGAGGAGCCAAGACAGCTTCCATGCCTGGGGGCACATGCCTTGTCTAGGTACAAGTGGGCAGTAAGTAGGCCTGTCATAGAAAGACTTTGCAGAAATAAAGAGAAACCAGACTAGCTATTAAAATCAGTGTATGCTGGCAGAGAGGACTGAACTCTGGAAGAGCCCCAGCTGCAAAAAATAAATCAGTATGCCTGACAATTTCTCCCACAACTCCCTGAATATCCTGAGGAGTGGCAGTGGAAGAAGAGGATGAAACAGAATTCATGCAGTCTTATACCTTCTGGGGTACAAGATTTCCAGAGTCCTGCTGGAAATGAATCCTCAGAGCCACACCTGATGAGGGCATTAAAAGCCAAGAAAATTCCAGAACAATATCTTTCATGACTATAGATGCAAAAATCCTTAACAAAATATTAGCAAACCTAATCCAGGAATATATAAAGTGATAATATATCTTGACTGAATGGAGTGTAACACAGGAATGCAAAGTTGGGTTACTATCTGAACATCTATCGATATAATCCACCATATTAACAAAATAAGTCCAGTAAATCATTTCAGTAGATGTGGAAAAAAGCATCTCACAAAATTTAACACCCACTTGTGATAGAAATCCACAGCAACTAGGAACAAAAGGCAATATCTTCAATCTGATGAAAGATACCTCAATAGACTTATAGCTATTTAAGTAAAATATCAGATGCTTCTTCTTAATGTATGAAACGAGGCCAAGTTGCCCACTGTCAACATTCTACCCAAAATTTTACTGCAAGTCTTAAAAGGTGCAATGAGGCAAGAGAAAGAAATTTAAAAAAAATAAAGACATGAAAGCAAGAGGTAAAACTGTGTTTATTCACAAATTACATCATTATATACAGAAATTTAAGTAATCTACAAAACAAACTACCTGAATGAATAAATGAATTTATCAAGGTTATAGAATACAAAGCCAACATAAAAAAATCAGTTCCATTTCTCTATATTAGCAACAAACAGTTGTGAAAGGAAACTTTTAAAAATATCATCTATGTAGGCATTAAAGAACATAAAATACTTGGGAAGAAGTTTAAGGCAAGATATGCCAGTCCTATATACTGAAAACCACAAATGTCATCTGAGAGAAATTACAGAAAACAAACAGGAAGATATTCTGTGTTGTGGGGGAGACTGATTTTGTGAGAGGCAGCAACAAGGCGTTGCTCATTCGCCTCTCTGGTTCTGGTGAGGTTCTGCTTCCCTCTCTCGCTCCCTCCCCGCTTCCTTCATTATGGCTACAGGCTGTAAAACTCCTTAGCTGTAGTCTAGATATAAAAAATATCTGAGACACAGTCGTTGCCCTCATGTAATTTATAATCTTTACGAAAGACCAAAATTTCCCTGATTCTGGCAATAAAATGCATATATTAATTTTTCTAGTGTTGGCCCTAAAGGCAAAATAAATACCTCACAGGTAGGTCTTCATCTACTTCGTCTATTCAAAACACTCCATGGTGAAATCCAAATAAAAATCCCGTATCAAACAAAAGAAAAATCAACAGGTTGATTGCAGTCTTAAGGATTATAATAAAGTTGAAATCAATTCATTTCCTATCAAGTTAAAAAATGCAACTACTGTATTCAGTAATAAATCAAGGGCAAAATGAACTGCAATAAAAATTTAATAAGTGTTTGATCAGATCTAATTAGCATTTAATATGATGTTTAAAACTTTTTAACGGTGTCTTTACTGTGTCATACTGGAAGGTGCCTTTTGAACAACAACTCAACTCGAGTGAATGAACTCAACGCTTTATAGACACAATTTTTCAGCACTAATTTAATAAGTATGTTGAAAATGGATAACTGGTGAGATGTTTTCATTAAATCTAAATGAGTTTGGCAAACTAATAGAAGGCATAAGCTCAGTATATAAGATTGAGCAGTTTCTAAACAGCCATCTCACTTGATTCTGAGATGCAAATAAATATACCATGGATGAATGTAGTTGTTTTAAATGTTGTTATTTGTAAATTAAAACCTAAAAAGTAGCACTTCCATATTAAATGGTTAGTATGAATAATCAAGAGTAGATATTTAGATTTAATATTATAGACACACTTTTATGTGTTATATTGTTATTGTATCTTGTAAAATATGTCCTCCAATTAATCGGCCTTGATACTGCAGCCTGTATCTAATATATGCAAATAGCCTGTGAGTTTGAATTTATATTGTCAAAATAGTCATCTCTCTCCTCTGGAGGTATGGGCTTAGGTCACAAATGAGAGGACCATAATTATCATTTGTTTCTTCCACTGTTAAAGTATGAGTGATTTTGAGAAATTAAGCATTTCAGCACAATCTCTTTAATTATGCACATTTTTATTTGTTTTATACCATCCCATGTTTAAGAGGAGTGAGTTTTGAAGGGCTGATCTAAATCTTGAAACCTTGTATAACTTCAGGACTCTTGCTATTGCAGACAGAATTAGAGCAGGACTTATACAAGATCCACTTACAAAACACTCTCACCAATATCTTCTCTTTATTTCTAGTGTCTTTAACTAAGTTAAATTCATTGTGGATAGGTTAAAATGCACAAATACTTCTCTCAAGTACAACGTATGTATTTTTTCAACATATGTATCATAAAGCAGAGTGATTGCGTGATTATTTCCTCTTATGCTTATCATTTTAGTGATACATACTCCTAGGTTAGTGATTTAATTGAGAGTTTTTACATAACAGCTCAAAATACATGGCATTTCCCTCCCTGCATTGTAGATACCTCATCAAGTCTATTTAATTTTGAATGTGGTATAAAGTTATTGTGATGGGAGGAAAGCTTTGTTTACAAATTTAAAACCATTTGGGTTACTTATTTAAAAAGCTTTCTGTGACCGAACTGGTTAACTGTCCAATAAAAATTCATGATCTTTCTTCACTAATATGAGAGTTCCTATGGGACGCCTATTTTCCTTCCAAAGTCTACAATTCTAATTCTTTGCCACCTTTAGGCAGTGACATCGATGTAACGTGAGTCAAAGTGATGTCACCTCAGGCTGAGAAACAGCTCTGCTTTCTTCACACTCTCTTTTCCTATTTTCCAACTAAGTGTGGAGGACTTCGTAGTCCCAAAAGATGGTGGAAACGTAAGACCGAAGGAGCCTGAGGTCCTGAATCGCTTGATATAAGGCCAATTGTCAACCAAGAGCACCTGTATTGGATATTACTGGAGTAATAAATAATCTTCAGTATAAATCCACCAAAATTTTGTTTTGTTTATTTGTTAGTTTTGCAGCATCTATATTATCTTAACTAATATAAATATTAGTTATTTGAAATGGGATAATTTCTTCAAGAAATACCTTGCATGTGCAGCATTGGCTTAGTGATCAGGCAGTAGACAGTGAGGAAACTGGTATTATATATGGAAAAGATGGATGGCTATATTATTCAATGGCAAAATATTTGGTAAAACTATCAATATGTTGGAAGCCAAGCAGCTTGTTGCTCTAGGAAATGATATTAGAAAACCCCAGAATGTTAATAGTATAAACTGGTTATTACCCCCTCCCATATTTTATATTGTCATGTATTTTAATTCTTCACCATATTTCAAGCACCATAAATCATTACTATTACTATTGTTTTGTATAAACAGTATATGTTTAGATTTACCCACGTATTTGTCTTACCTCCTGAATTTCCGTATTTCCATCTGGAATTATCGTACTTCTGCCTGAGGAATTCCCTAAATATTTCTGTTCATTCAGATTTGCTGGTGGTGACTTCTCACTTTTTGTTTGTCTGAAAATGTCATTAATTATTTTTCTACATTTTTGGAAGATGATTTTGCTTGATATAAAATTCGCGTAGGCACGTCTTTTCTCTAGCATTTTTAAGATGTCATTGTGTTGATTTCTGGCTCCCAACATTTCCACTGAATAATTAGCTGTCAGGCTTTGAAGAAGAAGTATCTTTTTACTTTTGCTGCTTTTAAGATTTTCTATTTGTCTTTTGTTGTCAAAGTTTTGCTATGATATGCCTGAGTATGATTTCTTTGTATGTATTCTGCTAGAGGCTTTCTGGCAGAGTTTTTCTTTGAGTCTTTCTATTGGGTCTTTCATCAATTTTAGATAATTCTTGGCCATTGTCTACTAAAATATTGCCTCTGCCACATTTTCTCTCTGCTTTTAGAACTCCAGATTATATCCATGTGTTCCATATGTTTCTGATGTTCTTTCTCTTTCAAGGATTTAAATTGGATTGTTTCCATTGAATCCTGTCTTCTGATGTTTCTAATCTTTTATAGAGTTGTTAATTTTAGCCCCAGAATGTCAAAATTTTTTCAACTTCTAATTTTATAGTAACATTATCTAACTTTTCCTCTTTTCTCCCATGTTTTCCTCTATTTTTTTGAACATAATAATTATACTTATGTTAATGTTCCCATCTGCCAACTCTACTTACTAGATCACCTGTGAAGCTGCTTCTACTGTCTATTTTTTTCTCTTTATTTCTGATCATATTATCCTATCCCTTAACATACCTAATGTTAATGAAATAGCACAAATTGTGTGTAAAAAAATTGTGACTCCAGATAATATTGACTTTCTCTAAAGAGGTTTTTTTATTCTCTCTACCTAGCAAATAGAGTGGAATGGGGTAGCTATCATCTTAATCTAAGCAGAGATTAGCTAAGAAGAGTCTGGATTACAGTTTTGTTAAGACTCTTCTGATTTTTACTCACTCCTAAGGTAAGCCCCTCGGTGTTTTCATCTGAGATCAAGGTGTGTTTACTAAGGCCTCTTTCCCTGGTGGATCTTGAACACTGGTTCCAGAACACTTTTGTAAGAGAAGTAACAATAGGTTAGGTCATGTAGGGATTTACAGGCCATTGTAAGAACTTTGGCTTTACTCTAATTGAAATGGGAAACCAATGGAAGTTTTCAGCAGAGAAGTGACATGAAAATCAATTATGTTTTAAATGGGTCATTCAGTTGCTGTAACGGAAATAAATTGTGATAAATAAATGACAAGCAATAGAATATATTGGAGTATATGAGGAAGTCACTTGGCCTAAAACTAATTCAGCCTGAACTTGTTTTTCCAAAAGTGCCTGATGTGGCCATTGAGCATGCATTGTATATCTGCCTTAAGTATTTACTATGTCCCAAAGACAAGAACAATGTCCTTAAAGATAAGGAGGTAACTTCCCCCACATCAGCGTTTCCTTAAGGATAAGCATCTCTCCCTAGGCTAGGGATTGATTGCTGACCTGCTGTGACCACCCACCTCAAGACCTCCAACCTGCTGCATTCACAGAAATGCTGTACCAGCAAAGCAATCTCGTGACTGTTGTAAAAGGGGCATTCCAATCATATGTGATACATGCTCTTTGACTGTATATAACCATTCTGTACACCCCTACTTCTTTGCAGTGCTCTGTTCCTTTGTGAAAGGACTCTCCCAGGCTATATGGTCCTCAGATCTGGCTCATAATAAACTCATCCCAATTTTGATTTATGGACTGGTTATGGATCATTTGCATCGACAATTGTGAAGAAGCAAGGAAAGAGAGAGGAAGACCATTTAGAAGTCTGTTGCAATCATCTAGTCTGTAAAAGGTGGTTCACACAGACAAGTGGTTAGATGCTATATATACTTTTAAATTACTGCAAACAGGATTTCCTGATGACTGGATGTGGGATAAGGGAGAAAGAAAAGGGTCAAGGATTAATCCAAATTCGGAGGCCAAAGGGATTGGAAAGATTAAGCGCTATCAATTAAGATAAGAGGACTTTTATGGAGTTTGGAAAGAGTGAGATGGTGGGGAGTTGAGTTTGGGATTCATTAATTGTAGGCAGATATATGCACAGCCTCATATTCAGGGGAAATATCTCACTGGAGAGAGAAATTTGTGAGTGGTATTTAACAACTGAAATTGACCTAAATAAAACATGAAGAACCCCTGAATGCATGAATCAAACTGAGAATATTTATTGTGAGATCTTTTTTCCTCCATTTCTGTCATCATTTTAAGGCCGTGTTGTCCATGAAGAGCTGCCTAAATTCTAATAAAAAGAATGTTGGTTTTGCTAGAAGAAACAAGCTTATCAGTACTCAAAGTGAGGAAATTCTGAAACTTTCCACACATTTTTCAGCTGTCAGTAACTTAAGCTGCCAAACTTAAGCTGCTGTAAAAGATGTTCAGGTCATTCAGATTTCTATCCAGGAAGATAACTGGATTTTACCACTGCGGTACATTCACTCTCTCTTCTTATATTCACTTGAGTCATTTTCATCTCTGTCTTTTTCATTATCACATCACTTCTTACAGCCTAAAAAATTTCAACAAGTCCTTATGTCAGTAGAAGGCAATAAACTAGTTATGACATAATTTTCAATTGTTTGGAAAGAAAATAAGCTGCTAAAATAGAGATTAGGGTAAAACTCTGAAAAAGAAAATGCTAGATACCTTCTTATAATTGAGAGTCAAAGATCTAGAGAGCAGCTATATGAGAAGTTGAATGATTTTGACAACAATGTTAAATAAGTTGGTGATACTTGATTTGTTTTTCAATTTCTGACCAGAATTGGCACTTAAAGAAAAAAGGAAAAATGTAAGATACATCTGCGAACATTTCAGAATGTCAGCCTCCTCATTTCAAATAAGTTGATAATAAAAGAGAAAAAATAAAGTTATTATTAGTTTAGAAAAGCCCATTTAAAAAGATAAAACATAGGTGTGATGTATGTATATGTATATCATCTTTCTTAACTATGGTGTTTATTTTGAAGACAAATTTTACAATTAAAATTTGGCATGAATGACAGTATTTCTATAATGAGTAGATCTGTTTATGTTCAAGGCACTGAGAAGTGATCCACCCTGCAAGAACCCAGCTCATCTTAAAAACTAATCCATGTACAATCTGTGAACTATATCTCCAAGCATCTATCAGTCCCACTAAAAAATTATGGTTTTATGTGTGAGTGTCAGCCAGATAGACTTTCAATATTTTTTCATGTTAAGGAAGAGTAATAAATTGTGTCAAGAAATATTACCAAGCAATAATAGAATCTTTCCAATATATGATTTCCATCCTATACAAAGAAACAGAATACTTTAAAAAAAAAATACAGTAATATAAATTTTAAGGGCTCTGCCTTCAAAATATATCCAGAATCCTACCATGCAAAACCTAGGGTCTGGACCACCATCATTTGTCATCTGTTTTATTTCAATAGCCTCCCAACTGTTCTTTCTACTTCATCCCTTGGCCGCATACACTTTATTCTCAGCACAGCAACCAGAGTGATCCTTTTAAAATGTTGAGATCATACGACTCTACCGCTCTGACTTCCCTCTTGCTAATATTCACCTCAGTCACCAGCTCCTGCCTCCTGGCCCCTTGCTATCCTCCATCACCCCAGGCACACCTCTACTTCTGAGACTCTAGTAATTTCCTCTCCCCACCATACCTAAAAAACTTACTCCCTTCCTCTTTTAGTTTTTTGCCCAAATTATCACCTTTCAAATAGGACTTACCCTGACGCCACCATTGCCCCTCAAACTCCCAATCCTCTCACTCTCCTCTGCTTCCTTTTCCGTAGTGCTTATCCCCTAACGTACCATAATTCACTTATTTCTTGTGTTTATTTTTTATCATTTGTCTTCCCTGCTAGAAGATGAGCTCTGAGAAGGCAGGAATCTTGGCTCTTTTATTCACTGGTGTATCCCAAATGCTTGGAATCATGCCTGCCACGCAGTAAATCTTTAGCAAACGATTAATGAATGAATAAAAAGTTCAACTTCAACTTGAAAACATTTTCAAAAATATTTTCTGAAAAACAGCAAAATTAAAAACTGCCCACTATCACCTAAAAATGATAATAATAATCAGGAGATATCACACAGCATGTTATATCTGTTTCTTTTGGATTCCGATCTTATTCCACCACTTAATTCCCATACATACGAGTGATTCTGCCTTGCCTAAAATTGCTCCGTACGAAATCACAACAACAACAAAAGGAAACTACAGTTTAGTTGAATTTGTTTTGGTAACGAAATAGGAAGAGGCAAAGTTGAAAAACAGTGTTTTATTTACTGACACAATGGGTGGATTCTAATGGATGCGTTATCACATTGTATAGTTTAGTGTTTGTGTTTATTTGAAAAGAGCCATAGTCCTCTTGTTTCTTTTCTTCACAAGGTAAAATAGACCAAACATAATTTTTTTGTAAATTTCTTTATGACTTATTTCTGCAGTACTGTGACATAATACAGTATAAAAGAAAAGTACTGAATAGATTTAATAAACAAGTCATTGAAAAGAAAAAGTTTTGCGAAGTTGGTTTGTGATACTGACAAAAATAGTTATAAGTAAACGTTTATTATTAAAATAATACTTTTTAGATAAGATTACAAAATAATACTGATATATCAAAATAAGGTAAAAACAGCAGTATTTATATTTTCTGGAAGAAAACATTTTCAGTGTACCAATCAGAAAAATGATGATAGCATGCTTAGTTGTGTTCCTGTGCCCCCAAATCATAATGTAACAACAAATACATAAGGAAGATTCAGTCTGCTTTACGGACGCAACAGAGTAAGTTACTCTCTCCATTCCTACTAGAAAGATACTGACTGATGTCCACTTCAGCCTGAGTGCTGCCAACTATTCTCCAAATGCCCTTACACATCTGCTCAATGAGCTCATGCTGGAGAAAATCTTCACCAGAATGGATACCACGCCCAAAGTCAAAAAAAAAGTCACGGTGGATGGAAAAGGTGAATGAAAAGACTGGTCAGGTCTTCAGCCAGATTATATCTTTTTCAACCGGAGAGTTAATTAACTCGGAGAGTTAATACTGGAGAAAAACCTTCTGAATACATCACAGGTGGGAAGGGCCATAGTGACAGCTTCTAACTTCAACATCTGGGACCTCAGGTGGGGAAAGGACCATACACATGGTGTGAATGTGAGACAGTATTCAGGGAGAGGACATTCCTGATTTGTTATGAGAGGTTATAGTTATTTACTAATAATTATTTATTTACTTATTTATCAATATACCTTTCCATGCTGGCAGGGATTCTCATCTGTTTTCTTCACTCTCGTATGACCAAGACAAAGCGCAGAGCCTGGGACATGCCACTCTACAATATGCCACTTTGGCATAATGATTATTTTGAGCTGAAGGCACTTGAGAAACAGCAGATGCATGAAGGGCTCTCTGACCTCCCCATTTACACCTAAAAGCAAGTCATAAAATTTCCCGTGAAAAAGGTGCTCTTCCCACATCAGGAAAAGAAGAACATTCTTATCACCAGAGACTAGGAGTCAACACCAAAAGGATCTGTACAAACAAACTTACTAAAACAACCCTTTTCTTCCATACTTTCCCCCTTATATCTCCTAGTCACTGTACCACTGTCCCACTTGCCCCTATCCCAAGCCCCTTTGTCTTGTCACAGCCCCATAAGTTATTGTTCTTTTTTAAAAAGATATGTAAGTTTTGGGACCTAGTGGCTGTTTGAGCCTTCACTTTCCTTTTAAAAATTCCCATTTAGGAGAAAAGAAAGTCTCTTCAACAAATGGTGTTGGGAAAACTGGATAGCCACATGCAAAAAAATGAAAGTAGACCATTACCTCACACCATACCCAAAACTTAACTCAAAATGGATTAAAGACTTGAATGTAAGACCTGAAACTATGAAACTTCTAGAAGAAAACATAGGCAGTATGCTCTTCGACATTGGTTTTAACAACATATTTTCAAGCACCATGTCTGACTGGGCAAGAGAAACAATAGAAAAAATAAACAAATGGGACTACATCAAACTAAAAAGCTTCTGCACAGCAAAGGAAACCATCAACAAAACGAAAAGACAACCTAACAATTGGGAGAAGATATTTGCAAACCATACATCTGATGGGGGGTTAATCTCCAAAATATATAAAGAATTCATGCATCTCAACAACAAAAAACCTAACAACCCAATTAAAAAATGGGCAAAAGAACTGAACAGACATTTCTCCAAAGAAGATATACAGATGGACAACAGACACATGAAAAGATGTTCAACATCACTAACTATCAGGGAAATGCAAATCAAAACTACAATGAGATATCACCTCACGCCCATCAGAATGGGTATAATTAACAAGACAGGAAACAACAAGTGTTGGAGAGGATTCAAAGAAAAGGGAATTCTCATACACTACTGGTGGGAGTGCAAACTGGTGCAGCCACTATGGAAAACAGTATGGAGATTTCTCAAAAAATCAAGGATAGAACTACCATAGGATCCAGCTATTCCATTGCTGGGTATTTATCCAAAGAACTTGAAAACACCAATGCGTAAAGATACATGCACCCCTGTGTTCATTGCAGCGTTATTCACAATAGCCAAGACTTGGAAGCAAACCAAAGTGCCCATCAAGGGATGAATGGATAAAGAAGATGGTATATATACACAATGGAATACTACTCAGCCATAAGAAACGATGAAATCCAGCCACTTGTGACAACATGGGTGGACATTGAGGGTATTATGCCAAGTGAAATAAGTCAGAGGGAGAAGGTCAAATACCGTATGATCTCACTCGTTAAGTAGTAGATAAAATAACAACAAACAAACACATAGAGACAGAGATTGGATTGGTTGTTATCAGAGGGGAAGGGGGAGGGAGGAGGGCAAAAAGGGATAATTAGGCACATGTGTGTGGTGATGGATTGTAATTAGTATTTGGGTGGTGAACATGAGAACATGATGTAATCCATGCAGAAATAGAAGTATAATGATGTACACCTGAAATTTAGACAATGTTATAAACCAATGTTACTGCAATAAACAAAAAATTAAAAAATAAATAAAAATAAAAAGTAAAAATTCCCATTTACATATAAAAATATTAAATAAAACCTGTATGTTTTTCTCCTGTTAATCTGTCTTATGTCTGTTTAATTCTTAGGCCCAGCCACAGAACTTAAGAGGATAGAAAACAGTTTTTCTCCCCTACAGTATGGAGTGAAATTTTTTTTGAGTGGATATGCTCCCACCAGTAGCGTTGTATGCTTACCAAGATTCAGTTGAATTTCCTAATCTGTTTATGCCAGTTGTACTTGTTACTACAATTATGTAATTAAATTAAATTTTATGCAAATTGATGAAATGTGATTGATGATGGGTTTGCTATGTAAACTAAATTAAATGCTTTGAAAGATTCCATAATTATGAGTCACTAATATATATTCTCTGTTGTATGAAGTATAGACAAGAAAATTGTAAAAAGTTGACAGGAGACTTAAAAAATAATCTAGAAGGCATTTACACAATTTTTTTTTTGCAAGTACATGGGCTTTCATTCTAGGGTTAAGGAGAACAAAATTGGAAATTACAGAGTGCATTATACATGTGTTTATATAAGAAAGAAAAAGTAGAACTTTTTTCAGCAGACCCATCAAAGTAAAGGTCTTGGGTCTCCAACAAATTTGCTCATTCTAACTTAAAGTGAAATGTCGAAATATGTATCTATATATTTTTTCTCATATCCAACTTTCAACAACAATTTCAGTTAACTTTCCACCTAGCTGTCTTGAATTGAGTAGGAAGGACATTTTTATATAATATGTAGAACACGTAAACTAATACATATTTCAGAAAGGTTTTTTGTAATTATTTCATGTTGTTGATAAAGGTAATCAAGTTTTGCTAATCATAATGAATCTCAGCAGAAAAGTATTTTAGTTTTAATTCATGCTTTATCTGGGGCAAAGTATTAATATTTCCCCTTCCTTTGGAAACATTAGCTTTGATGAAAACATTGTTTATGTAAATAACTGTTCCATATATCCAAAGTTACCAAGGAAACAAGCTTCAAATTCTTCAACATAATATGCAAATGAAAACCTCTTTTCTGTACAAATTGCCTCTGAGTGAGGGACAAAGCCTGAAACAATAAGCCAATTCAAAAAGATAAAAAGAAACAACAACTGGCTAAGTGACTCCAGTGGCTTTTTTCAAAAGCCATGAAAAATCATTCTTTTTTGCTTTACAGATTTTAGTACCGAGTATCAATATTTGCCTACTGTCAACTGGGGAGAGATTAAAAATACGTTGAGTTTAAACGCTCTTGAATTTGCATGGTGGTATCTTTGCCTCTGAATGATACCCATTTAGCTAGCTGATTATTGAGATTAAATTGCCTTGTAGAGCAGTTTGTGACAGACTTTAGCCTTCTTTCTATAGCAGAAATCAGTGTGACTTCCCTGCTGAAAAATGGAAACAAAGCAGACTATGAAAAACAGAGGAAACCAAAAAGTTCCTGCCAGTTGTGCCATTATAAAAGTTAGTTATGTATCCAGAATACATCTACAAAGATTTATCATTTTGCCCATTAAATAATTATTTTATTGAAACAAGCAAACAGTTAGCCATTGATGATTAAGCAGCTAGTAACCATGGGGGATAGGAATTGGCCACCACAAAATATGTCTGCCTGAAGACAATTTGGCCCCCACCCCCACTAACTGGCCAAAAGAGTTTGGGATGGGAGGCCTGCCCCCAGAACAGGCCATCACCATAGACAACTCTGGGTATCTGGGAGGGTCCTTGCTAAGCCTATTCTTACTTCTAGTTACCCTTGTAAGAGACATTTACATTTGTAAAGGAAATCTTCATTTGTAAAGGTATCTTCTTCCCTGTACCAGGAAGAAGGAGGAGATGGCCTTACCTAGCAACTTATCAGAACAGAAGATGAGGACTTAAATCTGCATGATAAACTTACCCATTGTTAACTGTGCTGTTTAGGCAATATGCTATCTGACTCCCACTAGGTTCCTGTGGATTACATCTCCCTGGAGCCTGGGTCACCATGGCAATGGGTGTTTGAGTTATTTTTTTCAGGAACTGGAACCCCTTGTCCACTTCAGGCCTGATTGAGACCACAAACCCATCAACTGGGCCCACACCAACATGTGTCCAATAAGCGACATTTTGACGTCAAGAGGTTGGAACTCCACCCTCAGGGCATGCTAACGCCACCATTCTGTGAATATGCATCCTGCAAAGAGGCACGAAGCCTGACTACACTTGTGCAGATCGTCAATTACCTCATCTCTCCTCACCTCCAATCTTTTCAGACCACCTTGCCCCCTACCCCATAAATATCCCTGAGTCCCTATTTTCGGGAAAGCAGATTGGAGATTCATTCTCCTGTTTCCTCACTTGGCTGCCTTGTGATTAATCAACCCTCTATCTCTCTGCAATCTCATCATCTCCATGTTTGGTTTTCTGGGCAGCAGGCAAAAACAGACCTGGTGTTGCAACATTATTGCTATCCAGAAAGTGGAGGAGGAGGAAGAAGAGAAGTCCTAGTATGGTAAGACCCCACTGCCTCTGATTCCTATGAACCAAGCTTTCAACCATACCATCCACCACGCTACTCTTTTAAACACTCAAGTCAAGCAAACACGTCTAGTTTCTTAGCCCCTAAACACCCTGGGAACCTGAGGGTTACTGTAGATACTCAATAAGAACATGATTGCCTTTTGACCTTGTTTCCAACACAGACATAGATGAATCTTGTCAATTTGCTGTTTTTTTGTTTATTTTAAGGAGTGACTGGGTCTCGAGGATTTGTGAGTTTATTTTGTAGAATAAAGAGAATGCCTTCAGGGAGGTTGTGATCACCTCAAGTGGCAGCCCTCAGCAGCTGTTGAAGCCCAGAAGTCAGATTGCCCAGGGGCTTAACAGGAGTGACCCCTTTGTTTTTCTGAAGCTTCTCAGCTCCTCCTGCCAAGCCCCTTAGCTCTAGAAAACCTCCCTGCTTTCTGCTCTAGGGAAAGTGGATTTGAATGAACCCAGGCTCCCACCTTCTCATTTTGGCCCATTCAAATAAACCTTTCTGCATCTCCAAGCACCCATGTCTCAGCAGTTGGCTTGCTGTGCGTTGGGCACATGAACTTGAGATTAAGAGGTTTGGCATCACAATCACACCTTTACTGGTACAAAATGAACCAACTCAGATTCCATTTTGGAAGAGAAGCTTAAACGCTTGCCTATGCCTGCTCCAAGCTACCACATTGGTTGCAAAGATTACAACGAATCTAGCTTTTTTTTCCAGCAGTTTATAACATTTTGAAAATGAAACAAAAAAGACCCACAGGAAGAGTCTGTTGAAGAAAACCAGAGTTGGACAGTAGTCACGTGGTAAAAACAGATTTTATTAAGGACAATTGCAGTAGAGGGAAAGTGACCTCAGAACTGGGTTCAACTCCAAATATAAGAAAAAACTGGATTTGTGGTCAAGGAGCTGGGGATGGTGGGGAGGGGTCAGTAGATGAAAAAGTAGTAAGAGGCCACATGAGGGTTACATAAGGGAAGATTCTAGCTAAACTGACCTAGCCGGATTCTTTTTTGTGTGTGTGTGAGGAAGATCAGCCCTGAGCTAACATCCATGCTAATCCTCCTCTTTTTGCTGAGGAAGACCCGCTCTGAGCTAACATCTATTGCCAATCCTCCTCCTTTTTTTCCCCGAAGCCCCAGTAGATAGTTGTATGTTATAGTTGCACATCCTTCTAGTTCCTAGCAGGATTCTTGATGAAGGCAGGCCAGGGTGATCAGGCCTCACTTGGGAGATGATAGAAGATGAAGAACATGGGTGTGAGGGTGATCTGGCTGCAACATCTGTCAACTCACTGATCACCAGGGTTGATTGGGCTGATCCGACTGGCTAGGCAGGTGTCCCCTTCCTCCCTCACCGCTGCATGCGCATCTCTCTCAAAGCTGTGCACTCGGTTGAAGAGGACGACCTTCCTCGACAGAGGAGGACCATTCTTTGGTCAAGGTTATACGAGTAGCTGCACTCCCCTCCTAGAACCTCCAAACAAGCTCTTAAGATAAAGAACCTGATCAGATACCCAGGGTGATCTGATACTAAAAGTAGGGGATTCTGGCTGAACCAACTTAGCAGGATTCTTGCTAAATTGGGCAATGCAAAGAAGAACATGGAAATCCACAAGTCAAAGCTTCATTGTGAAAAAGATTCAGAGGAGCCTGACTAAACTTTGACTCTTTGTCAGGCCCTAGGAGTAGGCAAGGGAGAATTTTTCTGAATGGCACTGCTAGAATCTTGCACCTTTTGCAAAAATAAAGGGACTCTCTTAAGGAGTAGGTAAATACCTCAGCACATAGAAAAGGCAGACGTGTATAAAGAGCAAACTAAAACATTCAGAAGAGATAGCCAAAATGTGGTGCCAACGTCTGCTGTGAGATCAAATAGGAAAAGATGAACATTAGTCAGAGTGTCGACAAGATGGTTGATATCTGGGTTGAAATCCCCCAGAAGCAAACCCAGAGACAAGGGTTAGAATATAAGTAATTTATTTGGGAAATAATCTAGGTAAATACCTATAAAAGAGAGGAGAGAAAAGGAAGCCAATAAAGGATGCAATATAAGTTACCCCTGCGGACAAGTGGAACCAAATATAGCTAAGGAACTGTGGGAAACAGTGTAGAACACGCTTCAGACTTACCCAAATGAGGGGCAGGAACCTGTGGTAGATACATTCCACGTCTTACACAATTTTCTGAGGACTGTTTCTAAAGGAATTAACACTCTGGCACATCGGGTGTGTACCACATTTGGGCCAAGCAAGTTACTGCAGCCATAGAATGTCCGTAAGGGAGAGAGTCACGTGTGTTTTCAAAAAGCAAACTTCAGCATTTAGAGCGAACACTAAGAGGATATGGATGAGGCACCTGCAGCATCCACCAAAGTTAGAATAACCAAGATGAGATCTGGTCACACTTAGCAAGAATATATCCCATACAATCAAGGACTCTGTTGTCAGGTGGCTAGAATTGGGAGTCCTTCAAATAAGATCTGTATTTTCGTCATTAATAGAAAAAGAAAAAAATGCTACATTTCAGAAAAGATGCAGACATAAAGAAAGAGTGTAAGAGAAGAGTGGAATATGACACAGAGAAAGTGCCGCAGATCAAGATGTGGTACAATGGTGGCTCCAATGACAATAGAACTACTCTTGGGAGAGTGGCAAAGGCTTATAATTCAATAGTCAGATACTAAACAAACTTAAAAGGAGCTTGAAAGACCTGTTGCCACCTTTCAAAATTATCACAATATCAAGAAGACAAAATATGGATCAGGGCAAGAAAGCATGATGAAAACGTGAACGTTAAGGTGAATAAACAGATACTCAGGTCAAAATAGTACAAAAAGGGGGTCCGGCCCAGCGGCATAGTGGTTAAGTTTACGCACTCTGCTTCGGCGGCCCGGGGTTCACAGGTTCGCATCCAGGGAGCAGACCCACACACCACTTATCAAGCCATGCTGTGGCAGGTGTCCCACATATAAAGTAGAGGAAGATGGTCAGGCATGTTAGCCGAGGGCCAATCTTCCTCAGCAAAAAGAGGAGGACTGGCAACAGATGTTAGCTCAGAGCTAATCTTCTTCACCAAAAAAAAAGAAATAGTACAAAAGGTTACATCCTTTGATAAACTCCCCCGATCCATGGCAATGACAAATAAAATATAGAGAAACCAAAATGACATAACCACACTCAAATTCAAGATAAATATCTCCATTGACCCTAAACAGAATGCAAACACAAAACAGTGTGAGAACCTGATGTTTCAGGACTAAACAGTAGATAGAAAGATAGTCAACCTTGTGACAAGAGGCTGAACCAAACTAACCACTGGCTTTGTGAGTAGATCTGATAGTCCCAACCTCACCACTGGCCAGGCATTACTGATTGTCATTATCTGACTTGGTTCTGAAAAAGAGGATCAGAGGGCCAGCCAGAAGCAAATGCAAAATGCTGGCCCAGGAGGTGTGACAGAGTGTGACAAAGTGGGAGAAAGTGGGGGGTGGGGGGGAGAGAAGGAGAAAGAGAGTAAAAATTCTAAAACATAAAGAAATATAACGTTAAAAGACAGCTAAGAAAATCGATAATTAAAATGTAAATTCATTTCAATTAATTTAAGTTTATTTTTTAAAATGGGGGCAAAGATTTTAAAATAAATATGTTGAAGATTTTCAAGGGAAAAGGAGACACAGTTCCCTTTAAACTTAACAAATTCCAAAATTTAGAAATCCTTAGGAAATGAATCGAGAAGATAAAAAGGATTAAATATTCTAAAAATGAAAAATAACATCACTAAAATAAAATGCAATATATGTGGTTAACATAGAAATGAAAACAACTACAGAATGGCTGGGGAGATGAGCATAAGGAAGGAACTCATCCAAAATACAGTCCAGAGAAGGAAGAATAAATATGACAAAGCAGTGAGGAAATGTGGAATATGGATTGACAGCCTAAAACATTCATTCAATAGAGGAGATTGACAGAGATGTAACATTCGAAGATACAGTTACTTGAGAACTCTCCAGAACTGAAGAAAAGCATGAGCCCACACTCTAATTCGTTGGTAACGTCCATATGTAGACACAGGGTATGACACTATAGAGCTGGGGACATAAAGTGACACTCTTTAGACCTATTAGAGCAAAAAAGACAAATTACTTACAAATGACAAGTCAGATAGAAGACATACTTCTCATCTGCAACAATGCATTTGAAAATTCTGTGAAATAATTACATCCAAGGATAGACAGACAGCAACAAAAGAAAACTGCCAACCTAGAATTTATGCTTAACCAAATTATTATTCAAGAGTGAGGACAAAATAAAGATGTCTTCACATGATATCTAAGATCATTTACCCACTGGCCATTCTCTAAAAGAGAATTGAACCATGTATTTTATCAAAAGAAAGGTAAACAAGGAGGTAAGGTAGGGAAAATAGAAAAAAAAAATGGTGAGCAGTGAAATTGATAAAATACTCTAGTAAATTCAATTAACTACACTTTAAAAATATAATTTTGGGGGCTGGCCTGGTAGAGCAGCAGTTAAGTGCACATGCTCCGCTTTGGCGGCCCAGGGTTCACAGGTTCGGATCCCAGGGGTGTACCAATGCACCACTTGTCAAGCCATGCTGTGGCAGCATCCCATATAAAGTAGGGGAAGATAGGCACAGATGTTAGCCCAGGGCCAATCTTCGTCAGCAAAAAAGAGGAGGATTGGCATTGGATGTTAGCTCAGGGCCGATCTTCCTCACAAAAAAAAAAAAATATATATATATATATAATTTTGTATTTTAAAGTGAGGAATTAAGATTCTTAGCTAAAATAACAAGATAAGGAAGTTTCAGACATTGTTCAGTGAGCAAAATATGCTCAGATCTTTATTGCTGTGTATCTTGGAAACAAAAAAAATAATTATAGAAGAATTAACATTTGTAGTTATTTATGTTAATTTAGGATAAAAAAAGACAATATTTAACTTCAAAATCTATACAAGAAAAAATTTAAACAAATATATATATTCAGCTGTATTCTACTTACAAGCATTATGTCTCAAATAGAACCATGTAGAAAGCTTGAAAGTAAAGGGGTTAAAAAATATGCCATGCAAATAGTAACAGACACAAAGATGTTGAAGCAATATTGATGTTGATATCAGGGAAAGTAGAATTTTCAGCAAAAAACGTTAATAAGAATAAAGAAGGTTGACACACAATCATAGAAAAAATAATCTTCCAAGAAGAAAAGATAACCATGAAGTTATATGCACTTAACAATATAAGCCTGAAATGTAAAATGCAAAATCTGTCTGAATTATAATTAGAAATTTTAAAATCTACAAACACGATGAAAATTTTTAACAAATCTCTATCACAAATAGGTAGAACAAGCATAAAATATATAAGAAAGACTATAAAAGATTTTGATAGAACTATTTAGGATATTTATTAAATATATGGAAGCAGCCACTCTATTAATTTTCCTCAAGTTAATTCTTCTCTTTTTCCTTTAAAATAGAATTATCACATTTTTTATCTAAGCACATGTGAACTAACTTTTTTTTGCCATATGATTCAATAAGTAGAAAAACTGAATAGACCAGTAACAATTAAAGAATTTTATTTTATAAACATATATAAAAATAAACATAAACACACGCATATTTATTTATTTTCCACCCGAAAAGGCAATTTCCATAAAATAAAGTAAGGAACAAATTTCAATCGTATGCAAAATGTTTCCAAGAGAGAATACTCTCCAACTAATTTTATGAGCGTAGTGTGGTCCTGATGCTAAGACTGCACCAGGACAGTTAGGAAAAAGCAAATTAAATATCAATATCTTTTATGAGCATATTTGCAAAAACTCTTGATATTAGCAAGTCACCGTTGGCAGTATCTTAAACACAAACACACACACACACACACACACACCTAGTTTGGTTTTACCCCAAGTCTAACTGAATGTTAATGTAAGATATCATTGTCTCTAATCAAAGAGTAAACCCAAATGACAACCTCAATAGATAGAAAAATACATTTGAGCAAATTCGACATTCACAATTTTTTTTTTAAATGAAGAAAATAGAATTAGAAGAGAATTACTATATTCTGGAAAAGGATATCTTACAAAAATTCATAGGAAATGTAATAGACATTGACATTGAAATCAGAAGGAGAACAAATAGGCCTGCTATCACCATCTTACTGAACATCATACTGGTGGCTTCAAGCACTTCAAAAAGACAAGAAAATCAGAGTTATGAGAATATGAATGGAGAAGATAAAACTGGCCATATTTTAAGAATGCATGGTTTTTAATTAGAAAATCAAAGGTAATCTACAGTCATGTTA
Organism: Ceratotherium simum simum; assembly: GCF_057802395.1. Classification (NCBI taxonomy): domain Eukaryota; kingdom Metazoa; phylum Chordata; class Mammalia; order Perissodactyla; family Rhinocerotidae; genus Ceratotherium; species Ceratotherium simum. Next base: position 48,606,956 of record NC_141918.1, on the reverse strand, counting down.
GAAATAATGAGGCATTGCACAAAAAATAGTATCAGTAATCTATTATAAAATATAATGGAAAATGAGATTCAATTTGCAATAGCAACAAAAAGTAATTTATAGTTTCAATGCAATTCCAAATAAAATCCTGACAGAATTTCATAGACCTTAATTTTATATTCCTAAAATTCATATGGAAAACCAATGATTCTACCAATAAAAATAAAGTTTTGAAGAAGAAAAGCAAGGTGAAGATACTGCCCTAACACTATTTTTATTTAAAAAAAACTATAATAATTATACCAGTATTATCTCAATGCAGGTATAAATAAATAGAGACTAGAGAGCCTAGAGATAGATCTTCACACCTATGGAAAAGATATATAACAGAAGTAATGCAGATCAGTGTTGAATGATAAAATATCAAATTCTGAATTTGTCCAAGCTGTTGTCTGTAAGAGTACCTTAGGAGCATCATTCTCTGTTTATTAGATCTAACATCTTAATACACTGTATTTTTACTATTTGTCTCCTTGAACTATCAATTCCTAGAGAAATGTGTTTTAAAATCTTCTACGAAGATAGTGGATTTGTTCATTTATAATTTTAATGTTTTCATTTTTTATAGCAAATTCAGTAGCTTTTTCATATCTAATAATATTCCTTGTTTTAAAAGCCTATATTTTCTGATAATAACATAGCTTTCTTTGGTTTACTTTTTGGGGAGGGCTATCTTTTTCCCATTCTTTTAATTTTGTGTCTTTATAATAGTAAGTGTGTCTTACATAAGTGGCAGATATTTAATTTTTACTCTAATTTGATATTTTTTGTGTTAACTAGAAATTTTGTCCAGTCATTTATATTTATTGTGATTATGGCTGTGTTTGAATTTACTTGTATCACCTTCTTACATATTTTTATTGTTGTTTATTTTTTCTGCTTCTTTTTTGCTTTTATGAATTTCTAGCCTTCTTTTGGATTAGAATCTTGTTTTCCTCATTACATTCTCCCGTTAGTTTGAAAATTATATGCTTAGAGTTCAACCCTTTTATATTTATTGTGATTACTGCTGTGTTTGGATTCATTTATACCCACTTTTTATGTGCTTCCTATTGACTTGATTTTTTTTTCCTGTTTCTTTTTTTTGCTTTTACTAATTTCTTGTATTCTTTGAGATTGGAGTTTGGTCTTCTTTATCAGATTTTTTCCTTCTATCTGTTAGAAAGTATGCTCTGTCAATATAAACTTTTTAAGTTACTCTTACTATTTTAAGATGCATACCTAACAAAGTCTAAAGTGTTGAATCCGATTGTGAAGTTTATTGTTTCATCTGGCTCTCTCCTAAGGTCTCCTATTTTCATGTGTGTGTGTCAAAGAGATTGACATTTTTTAACTTTACACTCATATTTCTGTGAACTTGATATAAGGGAACTCTTTGAGGGTCTGTTTGAAGTTGTATTTCTCAAGAGAGGAATTCTGTTTGTGTTTGGAAATCGCCTGGAAGGACTAGCGACCTTAGACAACTTTAAACTGTATTCTCCATTTAAATGTTATAGATCAGCACAATGTAAATTTGGACCTGAAATCTGCTTGAGGGTTGGTTTTTGGATATGAATTCTCATATTATTTTTTTCCCTTCTTCCCAGAATGAAAACCGAGACAGGAAAATTACCTTGCTGTCCCCTTCAGCATTGTAGGTTCTTTTCTGTTTACGTTTATGCCCTTACACTAGGGTCTCAGCTTTGTGCTAACATCTCCTGTAAGACTCTGCATCCTGCATGGGTTCTAGGCTTTATATCCTATTCTCTACCCTCTGTGTACCCTTCCAAGGGTGAGCTTAAGATCTTTCAGAGTGAAAGCAAGTTTTGGCTCTTCTTTACCTCCAAGGGTTTCTGCTTTAATTTTGATTTTCCTTTCTAAATTCCTTTCCTTTGTGCCAGCTAAGCAATACATTTCCAAACATTTAAATATTCTAAAAGTCACTGTATTATTTTGTTTGGGAGGGTTATTTAGAGTCTCTTACCCATCATATTTTTGGAAATAGTAGCAAACCTGTATAATATGATCAAGATCAACTAGCTATTCTTTATTTTCTTAAGTTCCCAGTAAAAACTCACTTTAGATTTTATAAATCAAAATCTGAAGTAAATTAGATGGAGTGAAATTTCTAGAGATAATTGTATTAGTTCCAGTTGGCAGCCTAAATGTACATTAAAAAATTAGTAAGCAAATATTAGTATATGGCTTCAAAATAGGGACAAACTCTGCTTGGATAGTCCAGTAAGCTTAAAGTTCACAAGCCAGAACTATGTTTCCCTGTTCCTTTTGATTTTTAAAAGTTGCTAGATCAGAAATCCTAAGAGGTAAAACTCCTGAATTCTTAATATAACCAAATTTAAATTGAGCTTGCTACTTTTTTGACACTTTAAATATTGTTTTTTTTAATATTCTGGCCCCATAAACATAATAATGGCAAAGGACCATTTGGTGATTATTCCTGTTAATGGATAATTCATAGCCTGAAAAGTTGGTCATTCTGATTCCCATGACAAACTATTCAGAATTAGTAATTTGTTCCATTGAAAATAGATGTTTCTAACTATGGTTTAATAGGCTAGTGATTATATAAGGGTATGTGATTTGCATTTTAATAAATGCATTTAACTATGCACATTTGTACTATTGTAATAAGTCTGGCTTGCGCCATCAATAATTTTCATTGATGGGGAAGAATTGCAAAAAAAAAAATGCAAAAATCATCCTTCAAACTAAAATTGTGAATCTCAATTCATGCATCCAAAAAACAAAACAAACAAACCAAAATCTGAATGACTTCAGAGATCCTTTTTTTGTTGTTACGTGCCATCAAGTCAGCTCCAACTCCTGGCGACCCTATGAATAAGTGATGTCCACAATGTCCTGTCCTCAACAGCCCCAGTCAGTTCCTGTAGACTCATGCCTATGGCTTCCTTTATGGAGTCAATCCATCTCATATTTGGTCTTCCTCTTTTCCTGCTGCCTTCTACTTTTCTCAGTATTCTTGCCTTTTCCAAAGAATCTGTCTTCTCATGATGTGCCCAAAGTAGGACAGCCTCAGTTTTATCATCTTTGCCTCTAGCGATAGTTCAGGCTTAATATGCTCTAGGACCCACTTGTTCATCTTTCTGACAGTCCAGGGTATCCATGGAGCTCTCCTCCAACACCATATTTCAAATGAATCTTTTTTTTTTTTTCTGTTAGCCTTCTTTACTATGTCCAGGTTTCACAATCATACATAGAAATTGGGAACACGAGGGTGTGGATAATCTAATGACACTTCCTTACACTTGATGGTCTTTCCTAATTCTTATATTGCTGCCCTTCCGAGTCTCAGTCTTCTCTTGATTTCTTGGCTGCAGTCTCTATTTAAACTGATGACTGAACCAAGGTAAACAAAATCTTTAACTGTTTCAGTGTCTTCATTGTCTGTGTTAAGTGGTGTAGTTCTTCTGTAGTCGTGGTTTCTCTCTTCTTGATGTTCAAATGCAGTCCTGCTTTGGCACTTTCTTCTTTCACTTTCATCAGAAGTTGTTTCAAGTCATTGCAGCTTTCTGCCACTAAGATGGTGTCATCTGCATATCTTAGATTGTTGATGTTTCTTCTACCAATTTTCACTCCTCCATCTGAATCTAGTCCAGTTTTTCATACGATATATTCTATGTACAGACTAAACAGGTAGGGAGATAAAATGCAGCCTTGTCAGACACATTTGCCTGTAGGAAACCATTCTGTTTGTCCATATTCTGTCCTGACAGTGGTTTCATGCCCACAATACAGGTTACACGTCAGGACAATCAAGTGCTTAGGCATGTGTATTTCTTTCAGAGCAGCCCATAGCTTTTCATCATCCACATGGTCAAAGGCTTTACTGTAGTCTAGAAAACACAGACTAATCTTCTTCTGAAATTCTTTGGAACACTCCAGTAGCCAACAAATCATCACAATTAGATCTCATGCTTCTCTCCCTTTTTGAAATCCAGCTTGGACATCAGGCATTTCTTGCTCCATATAAGGTAGAAGCCTTTGTTGCAACGTCTTGAGCATCACTTTACTGACATGGGGAGGTAGAGCAGTGGTCCTGTATTTACTGCCCTCCTTGGCATCTCCTTTCTTGGGGGTTGGGATACATATTGAGCATTTCCAGTGTAAAGGCCATTGTTTGTTTTCCATATTTTTTGGCATATTCTTGTTAGGATTTTGACAGATTCAGTCTCTGTGGCTTGAAATAATTCTACCGATATCCCATCTACCCCTGGTGACTTATTTCCTCCCAGAACTTGCAGGGCAGCTTTCACTTTACTTTCTAAAATTACAGATTCTCCCTCATAGGAATCTTCTTCAAACATTTCTGTGTCGTAAGATGTCATTAAAGAATAGGTAGGAATCTTACTATGGTATTTATTTAAAAATACTGCAATGTTGAAAGAATGTAAAAATATTAACAGTTAAAACTCAGCCTTCCTCTGAATTTCCTGGGTACGCATGTGGATATGAGAACCTTTACTGTGGATATGAAGTAGTTATCTGTGCCTTTTGTATCTGCTCATCTCTTCTTTTACTTACCTGTTTGCCAGTGTTACTCACTATGTGAATTTGAGTAGAATGCAGAGCCATTCAGAATTTCTTTCTACTTTGTTTACTCAGTTGATGAATTTGAACAAAGTTTGATATGTCAAAAAGCAAGCTCATAAAAGAACAAAAGTCAACAGGCCTTAGAATATTTTGCCAAGAAGATGGTACTTTCCTTCAACTACTGATTAAAATGAAGTCAAATGAAGAGCCAAACAAAATTTAATAGCACTGTATCCATATGGATTTTGGTAACAGATTTGATCTACCTAATTGTTGAAGATTTAAGAATTTTTCTCAGAAAGATGGGGAATAATAATGGTTGAATGGTGGACATGTTGTTCACTGGTATCTACCCAACCACTTGGAGGAACACTAAGTATATAACTCTCAGCATACATGACCATCGCTAAACGCTGAAAGCAAAGGAGGAGACAACAACATAATAGACATGATATTAGAATATTAGAATATCACATCTATTATATTATCGTTTCTTGCTGCTGCTGATGATGATAGGTAATAATTACAGAGTATTTACTACAAACCAGGCCTTTTCCATGAATCAATTCATTTACTTCTCAAAGAGCCAATGAGGTAGATAGTGGCATTAGGTCTATTTTATAGGGGAGGATACTCCCCCACTCTACACATGCGGTTCTCCTTAGTTAAAAAAAAAAAAAAAATTGAAAGATTTTGTTAAAAATCATATGATATATATTATTATGATCTTTATGGTTAAATAATAAGAGGACAATCTTAAAGACACGTTAGGCTATCTAAAATCACTGACTTTTAAATTAAACCAGTAAAAAACTATTATGAGAACAGTTGCATAAAAGCATAAAAGGAAGAATTTGAATTGTACCTACAATCTAAGAAGGGACACTTCCCTAAATTAAATATTTTCTAATTATAAATTAATACACGTTTATTTAAAAATTTTGGAAATGTACAAAAGTATAAAGAAGCCAATATCAATCATAAAAACAATCCTACCTATCCAGGATTACCACTGTTAACATTTGGTGCATATATCCTTTCAATCATATTAATACAGTAGTCCTCCCTTATCCACGGTTTCAGTTACCTGCAGTCAACCATGGTCCAAAAATATTAATTGGAAAATTCCAGAAGTAAACAATTCATAAGTTTCAAATTGCACACCATTCTGAGTAGCATGATGAAATCTCTTGCCATCCCCCTTCCTCCCGCCCAGGACGTGAATCATCCTTTTGTCCAGCAGATCCACACTGTATAGGCTACCCACCTGTTAGTCACTTAGTACCCATTTCAGCTATCAGATCTGCTGTTGCCCTATTGCAATGCTTGTGTTCAAGTAATGCTTATTTTACTTAATAACGGCCCCAAAGCACAAGAGTAGGGATGCTGGCAATTTGGAAATGCCAAAAGAGAAGCAGTAAAGTGTTTCCTTTAAGTGAAAAGGTGAAAGTTCTTGATTTAATAAAGATAGGAAAAAAAAGTATACTGAGGTTGCTAAGGTCTACAGTATCTTTATTACAGTATATTGTTATACCTGTTCTATTTTATTATTAGTTAAAGATGTTAATCTCTTACTTTGCCTAATTTATAAATTAAACTTTATCGTGGGGATGTATATATAGGAAAAAACATGGCATATACAGGATTCAGTTCTATCTGCAGTTTCAAGTATCCACTGGGAGTCCTGGAACATTTCCCCCATGAATAAGGGGGACTACTATATATACATGCTTTTAGATTTCTTACAAAATTGGTTATCTATTGTTTTGCATGCTGATTTTTTTTTTTTTTTTTTGGTGAGGAAGATTAGCCCTAAGCTAACATCTGTTGCCAATCCTCCTCTTTTTGCTGAGAAAGATTGGCCCTGGGCTAACATCCATGCCCATCTTCCTCACCTTTATATGTGGGACAGCATGGCTTGATAAGCAGTATGCAAATCCATGCCCAGGATCTGAACCCACAAACCCAAGGCTACCGAAGCAGAGCATGCGAACTCAACCACTACGCCACCAGGCCAGCCCCCTGTATCCTGATTTTTTCACCTAATAAAAATATTTTAGCATTTCCCTTGACAATAGGTATTCTTCAAGATGATTCTTAAGCCTACCCAGTATCCAACCACATGATAATGTCATAAATATATTTCAGCAACCCCTTATTATTGGACTTTAGATTATCTTTACTCTTTGTAATAACCATTCTTATGCGTAAATCTACAGAGATGCCAAGTACTTTTCCTAAGGATGAATTCCTAGAAGGGGAATTATCAGGTGAACAGATATGTTTTTTAGCCTTTAATATATGGATGTTTTTATACAGATGGCCAACAGACACATGAAAAGATGTTCAAAATCATTAACTATCACGGAAATGCAAATCAAAACAACAATGAGATATCACCTCACGCCCGTCAGAATGGCTATAATTAACAAGACAGGACAACACGTGTTGGAGAGGATGTGGAGAGAAGGGAACTCTCATACACTGCTGGTGGGAGTGCAAACTGGTGCAGCCACTATGGAAAACAGTATGGAGATTCCTCAGAAAATCAAGGATAGAACTACCATATGATCCAGCTATTCCACTGCTGGGTATTTATCCAAAGAACTTGAAAACACCAATGTGTAAAGATACACGCACCCCTGTGTTCATTGCACCGTTATTCACAATAGCCAAGACTTGGAAGCAACCTAAGTGCCCATCAAGGGAAGAATGATGTGGTATATATACACAATGGAATACTACTCAGCCATAAGAAACGATGAAATCCAGCCATTTGTGACAACATGGATGGACATTTCGGGTATTATGCAAAGTGAAATAAGTCAGAGGGAGAAGGTCAAATACTGTATGATTTCCCTCATTAAGTAGTAGACAATAACAACAACAAACAAACACATAGAGACAGAAATTGGATTGGTGGTTACCAGAGGGGAAGGGGGGAGGGAGGAGGGCGAAAGGGATAATTCGGCACATGTGTGTGGTGATGGGTTGTAATTAGTATTTGGGTGGTGAACATGATGTAATCTATGCAGAAATAGAAGTATAATGATGCACACCTGAAATTTCTACAATGTTATAAACCAATGTTACTGCAATAAACAAAAAAATATATATATATGGATCTTTTCCCCTGGTCCCCTGCTGGGAAACACAAACGTGTCTGATATAGCATGAGAACAAATTAGAAGGGAGTTTGATGTTTTCCCATTTTACTCTCCTAATTATTCCTCCTATAATGGCTGGGCTAGAGGAGTAGAAGGAGATGTGGATGGTTCTATACTCCCCCTGCTGATCGTCCTCTAACCTTGCCACCCTACTCTTTTCCACAGCCCCTCAGCTGCCCACAGTCTACGCAGCCCTACCGTCTTCTAGACCTCTGGATACTGGTGCTTTTTTTCCCTGGTCAGCCAAGAACGCTCTCCCCTTCTCAAGACCTTGCCCTTCCACAAGCATTGGGTCCCTGATGATGCAGTTCTCTCCTTACATATCACTGGCTTTTTTCTCAGAATTGGGGGTGGAAGATTGCTGGTTTAGTGGATGGTCAAGCATGCCCAGTGCATGGACTCTGAGGCTACGCTCCTAGCTGGGAGTCCACTTCGGAGTCCCTTGGAAGTCGGGTAAGTTTGTATTACCAGAGAACGATGACGACCACTAGGGGGCAGTATTGCATAAAGCTGGCCTGACCGTCATCGCGGACTCTGCTTAAGTACTGTCCTCTAGAAAAGGTGGTGTCAATAGAACATCCTTGTATCAGAGTGTCCATTTTTCCATACCTCTGCCAACATGTTATTTTTTTTCTTTTTTTTTAACTAATGTGAAAGACAACAATAGTATCTCGTGTTTTAATTTGGATTTCTTTGATTACTAATAAGGTTGCACATTAAAATTCCAATACACAAACAAAATGTACCCTTTAGAAAACACATTCACACCACCTAGAAATGCACAAAGAAAGGACAGTCTGTCATAATTTCACCTCCAGAGGAAACTATTTTTATGTATTTGCTTCTAGAATTTCTCCAATGCAAATATGTATATACATAGATAAATATCTTTTATGCCTGAACACATAGACCTAAACCTACCTCATTATTTTTAATAGCTAAGGGAAATTTTTACACAGTGAATACCATAACTTATTCAACCAGTCCTATATTAATGAATTTTTAGCTTGTTTCTAGTTTTTCACACGACTAACAGAGCTCCAATGAATGTTTTACATAAACCTCAGTGCGCTTGTGCAAACTTTTCTGTAGGATAAATTTCCAAAAGTGTAATTATTGGGTCAAGGAGTTTGTACACTAAGTTTTATAGAATGAAATTCTGAGAGGTCAGAGATTTCTGTCCATCACGTTCACTGCTTTAACTCCAGGGACTAGAACAGGCACGTTGTAGACACTCGATGGATATTTTTGAATAAATGCATGAAAATATTTTGCCCTATCCTTCAAAAATTGTCACCAATTTACCCTCCAACAAATATTGTATTAAAAAGTTCTGTTTTGTTTCACAGTTGTCATCCTTGAGATTATTGCATCTTCTAATTATCACCGGTCTAAAGAGTAAAAAGACGGTTACCTCATTTTCTTGTGCATCCACTAATAATGATGATAAACTTTATTGCCATTAGTATTGTTCTAGTAATTGTCTATTGTCTTTTTCTTCTTTTTATGGAATTATTCTGTTTTTTTAAAATATTGGTGCTTATGTCTTTTAAATATTAAAAAAGTCATACCAAAGTGTTGTCTATCATTAATTTTGTTTACATTTGCATGTAGTCAAATCTGACTATTTTTTTCCTTATGGCTCCTATGATCCTTTCATGATAAGAAGTACCTTTGCAGCACCAAGATTAAAAAAAAATATGTAATTCTGTATTTTCTTCTTGATCATTTCCCCTACATTTAAGTCTTTAATCTTTCTCAATCTGTTGGTTTTAGTGGCAAGTATGAATTAGGGACCTAATATTTTTTAAGTTTTTTGACCTTTCTAATTTCTTCTTCTTCATAATTTTGCCCATTTCTCTTATGTTTTTTATATTTTTCTTACTGATTGAAAGGAATATTGATATATTAAGAGGTTTTTTTAGTCAAGACTCTTCTGGTTATTCACGACAGAAAGACAACTGTCTTTCTAAGGGGAAAACTTCTAAGGGCATTAAAGGAAATTGTTTCGAGGGTGACTAAACTCCAGCACCCAAACAATGTCACCAGAGCTGAACGTGTTTCTTGTCTTGAATTCTCTCACACTGATGTACTTGTTCTCTTTTACTTCAGACAGTTTCCTTCAGAGGATGAAGAGATGGGGAAAAAAGTATTGCCACTGGCCGTTCCAGATTTACATTATCCCAAATTAGTGATCTCAGAGCAAAGAGCAAGATTCTGTGCCCCACACTTCCCCTCAACCCACACTCAGCACCACAGCCTCACTGCACTAGTAACAGAGAGACTCTCACATCCTCCTGCACTGGGATCTGTGACGACCCAGGGGCCTCCTGTGGCTAGGAGGAAAGGAGTGCTGTGATTGTCCAGGCCTGGACAAGAGCCCACCCCCATGACCAGGGACCCAGGGACTGAGAGCACTGAGACAGTCACACCGTCAGCATGGGGGAGGAGCAGATTTCAAAGGAAGGGGAGTCGCGTGAGGCCAGCTCAAACACGAGAAATACTAGCGGACAGACAAAAGTATTGTGTCTCAAACCAGTTCTGGCATACATATATTTCATATATTTTTCATAGATACATGAAATATATATTATATATATGTATGCCAGAACTGGAAAAAATACATATATGAACATATATACAAAATACATATATGAATAGATATACAAAATTCTTTTCATAGATATATGAAATATATATGAATGAAAAAAATTTTTTCAGTTCGTCATTTGGGTTTTATCCTTGTTTATACTGTATTTTGAAATAACATTCCAAATTTAAGTAATAAATTTATCTATGTTTTCTTTATGGTTAATTCCTTACTTACACACAGTCATGCATCATTTAATGATGGGGATATGTTCTGAAAAATGTGTTGTTAGGCGATTTCGTCATTGTCTGAACATCATAGAGTATACTTACACAGACCTAGATGGCATAGCCTACTACACACCCGGGCTATACGGTACTAACCTTACGTGACCACTGTCAAATATACGGTCCATCATTGACCGAAACGTCATTACGTGGCACATGAGTGTATTTACAAATATTGTATAAATTAGTTCATGCGTGACATCCTAGGCCAAGGCAGGAGACATGAAATCATTACCTGAACTGCTTAATTGTGAGATGGGACATGGTTAAACTCTCAGGCAGGATGGTTTTTAGGGATTGGAGTTAGTAAGTTGATATACCTAGGTTTACTCTTCACGATAGCTTAAAGTTTTTTCTAATTTTCCTGTGAGCTGAAAGAGGCATGAGGAAAACCCCAGTAGGAATGGGAAGGACTGGGTGGAATGGAACAATTACTCCTTGAGAAAAGATAGAGTAGGATAGCTCCTAAATATTTATTTTGAGTAGAAC